>NC_056746.1:811915298-811948675 GCF_019279795.1 Protopterus annectens
CTTCAGTATTATGAAGTTTTGTCATTTTCAGTATTTTGAAGTTTCAGTGGGTTGCAAACTGGCTAAATGACAGAACCCACAGGGTCAGAGTTGCTGGAGCCATGTCAGACTCAAAGCCTGTCACAAGTGGTGTCCCACAGGGCTCATTCCTGGGTCCACTCTTCTTCGGCATCTACTTTTCTGAAGTACAAGCAAACACAGGAGGGTTATGGCTGACAAAGTTTGCAGATGACTGCAAACTGGGCGCCATAGTCGAAAACACATCTGACGCAGATATCCTTCAGAAGGGCCTCACAGAAGGCCTCACAGAAGGGCCTCACAGAAACGGATAACTGGTGCCAGAGCCATGGCCTAAAGTTAAATGCCAAGAAATGCATAGTCATACCCTTCGGGAAAAACAAGGTTACCCCTAGCTACCATATAGGTGGCAATCCACTGAGCACAGAAGAAGTCATCAGGGATCTGGGGACCCAGATTGACAGTAGCCTTTCTTTTGACACTCATGTTGCTAAAGTAGTTAGGAAAACCTTCTACATTGCCCACCTGATCATGAAGGGATTCACATCTAGATCAAGGGAGGTCATCGTCCCCCTGTACTCATCACTCATTAGACCTATGATTGAGTACAATGCCCCATTCGGAATGTATCTGACCCGACACCTGCAGCAGCTGGAAAGGCCCCAAAAGTTCCTCACCAAAAGGATAAAGGGTCTCAAAAATATGTCTTATGCTGCCCGACTGAAAGAACTCCAGCTCTATTCAGTCTCATACCGCTTGATCAGAGGTGACCTGTGCCTGACATATAAGGCCATGTCAAACCCTGATTTGATGAATATGCTTCACCTCAAAATATCTAGATCCCTCAGAACCACAAGGGCGGGAGACTTAAACCTTGACACGGTTATTAATAGAACGTGCTGGAGGGACAGATTCATCACCCAGAGACTCCCTATGCTGTGGAACAAAATCCCGGTACATGTGAGGCAGAGCACCTCGCTGGCCTTGTTCAAGAGGAATCTTGACCAATGGATGGGGGATCGCAGATATACCCCAGGGATTACTTCAGTGTCACTGCTTGAAAGAGGCACAGCAAAATAATAGGCATAGTTTTATTCAAACTAAAGGGGTGGTGAAAGCCAAATAACTATGGGCTAGGCTTATAAATGCCCTTGGGCAGATAGCCTAGTATGAACCTATGAACCTATGAATCTATATATATATATATATATATATATATATATATATATATATATATATATATGGATATGATTAAAATAATTTCAACAGCATAATATCGACAGCAAAAATATTTTAACACAAAACTATCAACAGCAAAAAAATATCCTAAAACAAAATATTGACAAACTCTAACCACATCCATAACTGATGTTTTTGCTGTGGCCCCATGCTAATTACATACACCAACTCCAAGGTCACACAGCATTCAAAAAAGTGCATAAGCCCTTCCCTGGTATAATTTAATTTTTTTTGTTAAGATATCTTTTGCTGATATTTATTTTTGAGTTTAGATCTTTTTGCTGTCACTATTATACTGTTTAGATTATTTTAAGTACAATCATACATACACATATATATATATATATATATATATATATATATACATCTTCTTCTTCTTTCAGCTTTTCCTGGTTAGGGGTTGCCACAGCGGATCACCTGTCTGCTCATGATTGGCAGTGGAGTTTTACGGTGTCGAGTTGCCAGCCCGGCGCCCAACTTTCCACAGAAGGCACAGACATGCACACACTCATGCCTAGGGCCAATTTAGAGTGTCCAGTCCACCTACAGCATGTCTTTGGGATGTGGGAGGAAACCAGAATACCCGGAGGAAACCCACGCAACCACAGGGAGGACATGCAGACTCTGCACAGAAAGCACCCCAGCCAAGAATCAAACCGGAGAACCTCTTGCTGTGAGGCGGCAATGCTAACCACTGCACCACCGTGGCCGCCATAAATATATATATATATATATATATATATATATATATATATATATATATATATATATATATATATATATATATATATATATATATATATATATATATATATATATATAGATATAGATATATATGTATAGATATATATATATATATATAGATATATATATATATATATATATATATATATATATATATATTTCTGTTTATATAGTATTTTATTTATATAGATAGTATACATTGTTTGTTGAAACACACATAATGTTGATAGCTGTTTTTTTCTCTCACAGATGGTTGTATTCCTTAGTGGCTGAATGCAAAAGTTATTGAAAGAACAGAATTGAATGCTACTTTTGTTGACAAAATGTAGTTGTAGTAATAGTAAGTGGGAGTGAGTGTGTGGACAAGTTGGAAAGTTATGATTAGAGTACAGACATTCCAAAGAGATGTTTAGTGTTCTATGATTTTCGATGAGAATGTGACATTGTGTCTGTGCAAGTGTTTGCAGGTAAGAGTTAGATTATAGGACAACTGAGAAAAGTTAATGTTGTGCATGTTTGCTGATGTGTCTTAGTGTCTTGAGGGTAATGCTACTCAATGCCAGAAGTCTAAACCTCAAAATGCATGCACTCGAGGCACTCCTCAGTATGGAGAACATCAATATCTGTGCAGTAGCAGAAACCTGGTTTAAGGCTCCAGAGAGAACCCCAGCACTACCAGGCTATAACTCATATCATACTTTTTGGCCACAGAACCCAGACCAAAACACAAAAGGCAGGGGTGTATCTATATTCATCAAGGATATTCACACCACCAGGTTAGTGGTGCAGCACGATGCCTCAGAAATCATCCTTGCGCAACTAACAACGGGCAAAACTGCAATACAAATTGTAGCTTGCTACAGATCACCCACCTTGACCCAGGACCCCCATTCTGCATTTCTGGAGACACTTGAAAATATGAAGGTCCTACCAAATGCCCTAATATTGGGTGATTTCAATTACCCAGACATTAACTGGGAGAACTACTCAAGTACTAACTCCCTTGCCCAGCGCTTCCTAGAATTTATAAACTCGAATGCCCTGGATCAGCTGGACAACACTCCCACCAGAGGTGACAACATATTGGACCTAGTCATCACCAACATGGGTGACCGGTGTTCCGCACTGGAGGTCAACCCCCTGCTGGTTAGATCAGACCATAGACTAATCACTCTGGATATCCACATTCCGCCCCCACCCCCAATCAAGGAAACCACCGTGAAAAACTTTTCAAAAGCAAACTTCACATTACTTAAGACCGAGGTGGAAAGGTTCACAGCCCCCATGCTAAAGGACAGTGCTGTACAAGCTGCTGAATCCCTTACAAAGGCACTCTATGAGCACCTGCAAGAATGCATGGATCATGCTATCCCAAGCAAAACCAAGACTCACTCCTTCAAGAAAAGGAAACCAGTCTGGTGGACCCCTGCCATAAACAAGCTATACAATAGGAGGAGGAAACTAGTACAGAAAAGAGTAAAATCCCAAGAAGGAAAGACATCCCTGATCAGTTTCAGCAAGAAACTGTGATCCATCATAAAATCATCCAAGGCTAGCTTCGAAAGAAAAATTGCCAAGGACTCCAAAGATAACCACAAGGCATTCTTTAACTATGTCAAGAACCTAAGTGTAAACTCTCAGATCTGCTCTGAGTTAGAGCAGAATGGCACAAAATACACTGAACCGACTGATATTGCCAGCATTCTGGCAGACAGGTTTAGTGCAGACTTCACCGTCCTCTCATCCCTAAAGGGCCCACAACCATACCAGAAGAATATAGAGCCCTGGCATTCACTGACACACAGGTTAAAACAGCCCTATCCAAAGCCAAAAACACACCTTCAAGGATCGGATGGTGTCCCAGGCTGTGTCTTACCCGAGCTCCAAAATGAACTAACCCCTCACCTAAACACACTCTTCAAACTCAGCCTCTCTACAGGCTACGTACCCATAGCATGGTGCACAGCAACAGTTATACTGCTCCACAAAGGTGGAGCCACAACGGACCCCGGGAACTATTGCCCTATAAGCCTGACTAGCCTGGTCTGCAAGGCTATGGAGCGCATCATCATGGAACTTATTAACAGAGACATTGGGAACCTCCAAACATTGGACCCTACCCAGTTTGGCTTTAAGGGCAGATCATGTCTCCTAAACCTTGTGGACTTCTTTGAGACAATTACCAAGGCTTTAGGCAAGGGAAAGGAAGTCCACACAGCCTACCTAGACCTCACAAAGGCTTTTGACACCATTCCCCATTCTGGTATTATAGACAAGCTCACCAGCCTGAACATAAACCCCTACATCACGAGATTGGTTGCCAATTGGCTCACGGATAGAACCAACATGCTGAGAGTTGCAGGCTCTAGGTCTGACTCTAAACCGGTTACAAGTGGCATCCCCCAGGGCTCAGTCCTGGGACCCCTCCTGTTCATTATATACTTCTCAGAGGTACAGGCAAGCACAGGAGGACTGACCAAGTTCACAGGTGACTGCAAACTGGAGGCCATAATTGACTCTCCTGCTGATACAGACATCCTCCAGAAGGGTCTCACTGAGATGGATACCTGGTGTCAAAATCATGGCCTTAAGCTAAATGCCAAAAAGTGCATGGTCATCCAATTTGGAAAAAACAAAGTACCCATGAACTACCACATAAGTGGTAGTCTCCTAAATACAGAAAATGTAATAAGAGATCTGGGGTCCCAAGTAGATAGTAATCTCTCCTTTGATAATCATATGGCCAAGGTGGTTAGAACATCCTTCTATGTGGCCCACCTAATCACAAAAGGGTTCACATCTAGAACAAAAGAGGTTACTGTGCTCCTCTACTCATCACTCATCAGACCCATTTTAGAGTACAATGCCCCATTTGGGATTTACCTTACAAGACACCTGCAACAGCATGGAAAGACCACAGAAGTACCTCACCAAGAGGATTACTGGTCTCAAACAGATGCCCTATGCAGCCCGACTGAAGAAACCCCAGCTGTACTCGGTTGTATACTGCTTACTCAGAGGTGATCTCTGCCTGACATACAAGGCCATGCCCAACCCAGAATTGATGGACATGATCCACCTAAAAAAAACAAATTCCCAAGAGCCACATGCTCTAGGGAACTAAACATCAACATAATGATAAATAAGATGTGCTGGTGGGATAGATTCCTGTCCCAGAGACTCCCCATGCTTTGGAACAGGATTTCAATCTACATTAGGCAGACCCACCTCACTAACACTCTTCAAGAGGAACCTTGACGAGTGGATGGGAAACAGAAAATTTACCCCGGAGATCACTGCAGTGGCTCTACTGGACAGAGGCACAGGGAACTAATGGCACTGCTGGACAGAGGCACAGGGAGCTAATCTAAGGGGGCTGCGAAAGCCATCACATTCTGGCTAGGCTTATAGATGCCCTCGGGAAGATAGCCTAGTGCTTACCTATGAACCTATTGAGTAGTGGTACTGGTAAGGAAAGGGGGGGGGTTGTAAGGTAGTTTGTAGAGTTAGGGTTAGCATACATAAGTAAAGAAGAGCAGGGAGAGATGTCTGCTAGCCTTAACCCTAACACTGCCCCTGACCTTAACCCTAACCCTACACATTACCTTAGAAAAATTCCTTTCCTGAGAGTATCACTACTGAGACAAATTCTTTCTTATATGTTAAGGTTGTTGTTTTTAGTAATTGGAAATGACATTATGTCTTTTTTATTGGTTTTATTTCAATCCTGTGAATGTTAATTTAGTTTTATTTTGACATATAGATTTCAACATAATGCTTGTTAATACTTCTGCACTACACACACACACACACACACACACACACACACACACACACACACACACACACACACACACACACACACACACACTGTCTATATATATATAAAATACATGATACTTTGCCATCTCTTGAACATATGTTTTGGACTATTACAGTCCTAGACAACTGTGGCATTCACAATATCATAACAGATAGCACAGTATTTGTAGCATTTTTTTTCTTGGCATATTTTAATCACTCGTTAATGTTTGTTTGTTATACTAAGTGTGCAGAGCTCATTAATCTAAGGTATACACTATGTCAGTCAGCTGTCTGTAACAAAATCCAGCATTCTGCCACGGTTTCTTTAGGCTATCTCCAAGGCTAATGACACAGGAGTCTTCTGGTATCACACTGGAGACATTCATGAAATTCCATGTATCTCATATTTGGTGTAACTCAGCTTTAAGGATTAAGTACTGTTCACTTAAATTTATTAATCACAACAAAATCAGTAGCTCTCCTTAAACTAAAAGCATCTACCAAATATGCTCCTTTTCAATCCTTTTTATAAAGCTGCCTATTGCAATAGGATATTTCCTTTCAACATTACTTTGTAAACCTATTCTCGTTACAAGATGTAGAAAGTATGCCACAGTTAATATACCTATATATGCTGAGTTTGTGAAATGCGCAAAGCATATAGAAGTAAAATCAGTACTTACAACAAGCATTTTGACATCCTGAAACTTTATTTACATACAGCAATAAAACGGATATCATCCTAAATATGGCTATCAGTAATGTCTAAATAGAGTATACAGTAGCTGTGACCTAATGCATTACATGAAATCTGTTCACTTCTCTGCCGAAACTGGGCCCCTAAATGGTAGCAAACTGTAAAACATTAATTTTTACATCTAATTAATCTGGTCTAATTCCATGGAATTGTGTTTTATGATGCTGTGATGTTTGTTTACATTTTGGAACATACATTTGTTCTCTGAAACCTCAAGGACTGAGACTTGGATTACTTTGTAATGTGTTTGTGTTATAAACAACCCCATCGGATGCCCAGATTGTTCTTTTGTCAAATTAATTACCAGTGTAAATGATAGCCATGAGCGCCTGACAAACACTGAAACCTTTCTATTGCAGTTTGTGTAGAGTCTAAACACAGTCAATTATTTTTAAATAAAGAGCTTGCATAACTATGTATTTCAGATATGTTTTGTAAATAGCATTAATCATATGATGGCTCATATTATTTTGAACACTATTTTTAGTTGTCAGGGTGTTTTTCAAAATAGCATTACAAAAACTGTCCTTTCCCGATACTATTTTTTACAATAACCCTCAACTGGATATGGTTTTATTGGATTTGCCCACAGCTGCCGAGGTTCCCTCTTGTGATTAATTAAAACCACCCATGGGTAAAACCTGTGAAACCCACATCCAGGAGTGGGTAATTGGTACTATACAATGACATTATTTAAGAAAGGGCCTGCTTACCTTTTTTTAAATAATGTCATTGTATAAATAGACTTTAGTGCTCTTCTGCCAACTCCTGGTAGTGTGTGGCATGTAGGATACATTTAAGTGATTTTTTTTCATTACATAAAAGCTTCTGTCACAGTGTCAAGAGCCATGAGATGTTTTTCTGATTTTTGTTTTTTTTATTTCAGGTGCATTATGCTGTTCCAGGGAGCAGCAATATAGGGTAGTGTATGATTTTTTTAACAGTTAGTGTCTGCTTAGTGGAGCAGAGAAAGTGAACTGTAAGTCAGACTTCTTTCTGTTGGGATCTAAATATTTACAATTGGCACTCACTCTATCCAATCAGTGTGCACATTTTTGAATCATAAAGACTTTTTAATGTATAATCCACATACCTATTTTTTTAACCTCAAGATGCTGACAGCTAATGCAATCTGTAGTAAACATTATATGTTTGTAGTAACGTTCTGCCTTGTACAGCATATTGTGCTTGTGTTTCTCTACTGTTTTCAGGCTCTGCTGGCTGCCTAAATGTGGTACTGTCTAAGCTGTTCAGTGTCTATTAGTTACCCTTGTATTTACTACATAGCTGCCTGCCATCTAGTTAATCATTTTTTTCATTCTGAAATGATTATTCTTGTTATACTTCTTTAAGAAGAATATAGAACTATATCAAACACGTTTATGGGATAGGAGTGCACCTGTAAAATAGTATTTCTTTATATTTATAAATGATAATATTTGCATATGATGCATTTGTTTCTTTGCGCTATAGAATCAACATTTCAGTGCTGACTATATTTTTCAAATGATAGATTGCTGGCAAGAGCAACACAAGGTTTGAATGCAAAATATAAATGCTTCTCTACATCCATGAAATTATTAAAAACTAGAAAGGGCAAACAAGTGAATATGTGCACTTTCCTTCCTGTATTAATCACTTAAAAACAAATAATTCAAGTTACTGTACATCTCACTTTCCTGTAAGATAGACAGTGGTTAAGAAAAATAGTCTAGGCTTTGAGGAGATAGTGGATGCAACATTAGTTGAAAGAAAAAAATATGCGTGATGCATATTTCTCAGCTGTTTGTTCCCCAATCTTGCCTCAGATTGTAGCTCTGTCCCTCTTAACCCCTCCTGAAAGCTGGTGACTTTTGGAGAAAAGGTGATGAATTACACTTAATAAATCTGGTGATACTAATTAGAGCTGCAGACTAGTTTTACTTCAGAAACCGCATGTTAACTTCACAGATTGTTTCTGTGTCACAGCTGGTAAAAGTGTTCAAAGCTGATTAGAAATGGTTAAGGATAGTTCATTTTGATTTTCTGATTAGTCAATATACATACACACATACTCATACACACACAAACGTGTATATATATATATATATATATATATATATATATATATATATATATATATACATATATATATATATATATATATATATATATATTTGTCTTTCGGCTTTTTCCCGGTAAGGGGTCGCCACAGTGGAACTCCGGTCTGCTAATGATTGGCAGTAGATTTTTTACAAAACACCGAGGTGCCAGCTCGACGCCCAACCTTCAACAAAGGCATGCCCATTTATACACGCATGTCTTTCGAACGCTACCCAACCACGGGGAGGACATGCAGACCACACAGGAGGCACTCCCAAGCCAAGCTGAGAATGGAATGGGAGAACCTCTTGCTGTGAGGTAACAACGCTACCTCCGTACCACCACGGCAGATATATATATATATATATATATATATATATATATATATATATATATATATATATATATATATATATATTACAGTTAATTATTAAGTTTACTTTAGTTAACTAAAAACAAAATTCTATGTTGGGTTATTTTGTAGTTTCCAAAGAGTGTAGGCAGACCTGAGTACAATGATATCATAAGTATTAAGCAGTACATATGGAACATATAGATTTTATATTCAGACCTTGTGCTGTTTCTCCTGCCAGCAAACTGTCATGTAAAAATGTACACAACCCATAAATCACTGCCTGTTTACCTTATCAAATGGAGACAATTATTTATAAATACAAAAAGATTATTTTAGAGGTGCATTTCTATTATATAATCATGGTTTCTTACAGATCTGGTTTGCAGGCATTAGCTTAGATTGTTTTAAATTTTCTGAGCTTTTTGAATCATAAAGTTTCTCTGGGTTACTCACAAAAAAAATACTGATTTGAGTACATTGAGTATGCGTAGCTGTTCCCTTTAGACACAGTGTACAGTTTAGATCTAGAAAGTTGAACGCTAAGTTATTGATGAAAATTGAGAAAACTTCCTAAGATCGAGCCTTGTGGTACTCTGGGTGAGGAGACACCATTTCTGAAATATTATCTCCATGCTTAACTGTCAACATTTTATTTTGCAGAAAAGTAGAAAATCATTTTATAGCACTGACACTGATAACAAAAGTAGCTATTAACTTGAGTACGAGGCCATGGTTGACAAATTTAAATGTCCAGTTTAGGTCAGGGAAAGGACTATTATTAATTTTCCTTTGTTCCATTACCTCATAAATATAATTAGTTACTGTAACAAAGGGTTGTTTGGGTATTATATATGTTCTGGAACCTATGTTGTTTTTAGACAAGTCATGTTTTGAAATGTAATTTATTAATTGATTGTAGAGTAGCTTTTTCTTTATTTTATCTAAAGGGCATACTATGGTTATAAGTCTAAATTCTGATGCCAAGGAATATTTCTAGTTTTAAAAGTTAGGACAATTGTAGCATATTGCCAGGTGTAAGAAACAATGTGGCAAGGATTAGGTTATGAACTTGTTGCAGTGGTTTGTTTATGTATCATGCTGACATCTGAATGCATTTAAGGTAAAGTGGTGAATATTTAACTGATTTATGAATATTAACATTTTCCAGTGTTTCATGCACCTTTTTGGAGGTAATGGTTTCAATACAGAAGGGAGGGAGTTCATATATTTAAAATATAGTCAGGTATGGTAATGTGTGATTGTGTTATGAGGATTTGTGGGTTTAGCTGCTATAAAGGTGAGGGTTTTTATACTATCAGAAAACCCCATGCTAAAGTGGCTGAGATTGTTAAATGTTGGTGATAAGCTGCTATCATCATTTTAATGTCCTCCAGAATTGTTTAGGAGCACTAATGGAGGAACGTTGCTTGTTTCTTTTATATGAGGGCTTTGCTGCATTTGCAGCAATGCACGTCTGTTGTTGGATCTTTTACATGCTGAGTAAAATTAACACCATGTCAGTGAAGGGTGTGTAATAAAAGGATACATAGGTAGCTGAAATCATTCATAATAATTCTCTTGGGTAAAACATAGTGATCTCTTGCTGAAGGGCACTAGTTACAGAAACATTTAGGATAGATACTGGATGCATTAGGACTGCTTGATGCATAAAACTATCCCAGGCTGCCAAACCCCATCCCTTAATACCATATGTGATGATAGGAGGTACTGCCAGCCGGAAGAAGTAGGGCAGTGGATGTATGACTTGTGCCAACACAGCTAGCTGGAATTTTGGAAATAATTATATATCATTTGTATATCAAACTGATTTGTAGAGATGCTTGTGCTGAAAATGTATTTGTGAGGTTTGCTTGCGTTAAAATGTATCAACAGTGCACCTTGCTGGAATGAAAGGAAATGTACATGTATCACTGTAACTAAATTAAATGTATATGTTTTAATAGAGGACACAGGGACAGCAAAGGTTAACCAGCTAGCTTACTTTAAGAAAAATAAGGGAAATGTAAGTGAGCTGTTAAACCATTAAAACATTACCCCATTGTGCTGGATAGGACCGGAGATGGTGGGTCTGGAAGAAGCCTTTGTTCATTAACTCAGTAAGGGGAGGGCAGGCCCCAGGCACTGCCATAAACATGTAGATTTGTATTGTAGCCATCTATGGTGGGTTCTTGTCTCAGTTTCAAAGAGGATTACTGTGAGAACCTAGAGTCAGATGACCAGATGAGGTCATTCTGCAGGCCATCTTGGATATAATATTTTACAGGGAGTAATCTCTGAGGATGGAGTATTCTGTTTTGGGGAACCTGACTAGAAAGACTGCTCATGTATTTCATTGTGTCTTGCTCTATCAAAGTAAGTTATTAGGGAATAGTAATTATCCTAGATTCAGTCAGGAATATAGTGAAGCTTAGATTAGAGATTCTTTTTCTTTATTTGTATGAACCTGTCCATCAATATCATTTTCAGTATTTCTTGTGATTTGAACTATGTGGTTTACTGTGGAGATATATTCAGTATTTACATGTGCTTTTATTATTTATTATTAAATATATTTAACACTTTTATTGTGGCTGATCCTTGTAGAAAGTATTTAATATTTGAGAGTGCTTATATTTATTTAGTGACACTGTGTGGACCACTCCAGAAGGCCTAGCCATCTTGGTCAACTACTACCATTTGTGTTAGTATTATTACTACACAGTATAATTGGACACCCTTTGTTAAGGGCCTTAGAGTAGTTGATTGTAGAGTGTCTGGCGGTGGTGATAACTACCTTATACTCTGGGCAGAAGGGGACACAGCAGGTAAATCTGTGCTAGCCTTTCCCAGGTGTGTATATATGTGTGTGTGTGTGTGTGTGTGTGTGTGTGTGTGTGTGTGTGTGTGTGTGTGTGTGTGTGTGTGTGTGTTTGTTGGAAAAAGAGTCCTGACATGCAAATTTACTTTTTTAGAATAACAGGATTATGAGGGATGAAGTACACCACTACAGCTGTTCCTTATAGTCACCAGATGCGGCACTTCTATAAACTTCTATAATTTCTAAATTTAACTTACAGTGTCAGTTACCTACTGCGTTATTTTTCACAGGACTACAGAAAACCACATGCATTGCCATGTTTCAGGCAAGTTTCAGTTAATCTATATGACATTTTCTGTAAGCATTTTTGCGTCCTCCGCATTAGTTTTAGCAGATTAGTCTAATGTATGTTGAAAATTTGATGGGTTGTAACTTGCTATGGGGCTTGTGTTGCTGGCTGTATGTACTTTGGTTTAAGTATTAAATTGTGACTCTCTGACTATAAAGACTAGTCTGTGGGACTTTGTAAACTGTAAAATGCTATTCATCATTATTGTAACAATGTGTATACAAGTTGAATACACTCATATTCATGTGCAGTAAGCATGTATTCCTCACACACAAGTATTTGAATAAATGCGAATATGAGAATTGAATAAACTAAACTTATGTAAAAGTATCTCAAAAGTAACTAGCTACTTTAGTTATTAACTAGTAATAGTAATATATTACGTTTTAAGAAAAGTTTTAAGTAATAGTAATATATTACTTTCACTTAAAAGTAACTAGTAATAGTAACATATTACTTTTATAAGTAACTAGCACAACACTGACCATAGAGCACCTACCCTACCCCCAAAGAAACAAAGGTTTTTACTCTAGAATCTTTCTGGTACCAAGGAAAGATGGCCCATGGAGGCCAATTCTGGATTTATCTTTCCTAAACCTGTTCCTCAAGGTACCCAGTTTCAAAATGATTACCTTACCCTTGCTCCTACCACTCATACCAACACAGGCTTTCATGGTAGCTCTGGATTTGAAGGATGTCTACCTCCACATCGCTATACACCCAGATTATAGGAAATTCCTATGCTTTGCAGTAGAGTAGGTTCCTGGCATTTTCAATTCTCTGCATTGCCCTTTGGACTCTCCACTGCTCCTTGAGTGTTCACAAAGTGTCTATCACCTTTCATTGCTCACTGCAGAACACAGGGTGTACAAATATGCCCATATCTACCACCAAGTCCTTCTACACCACCTTCAACAGGTGATCTCCACCCTGACTCACCTAGAGTTTACTATAAACAATGAAAAGTCTCACCTGAACCCCACTCAAGACCTGGTTTTCTTGGGATGCAGGATCAGAACAGGCAAAATGAAGGCCTTCATTCCAGACTAAAGGATCATGGACCTTTGTCTATACTTCAGCAAACTTATCACCTTCACCTCCTTGCCAGCACAAGAGTTCCTAAGGATGTTAGGCCACATAGCATCATTAATACCCATGTTGCCCCTGGCAAGACTCCACATGAGAAAAATCCACTGGATGCTGAAGTACCTATGGAGCCAACACTCCCATTCGCTGGACACCCCCTTCCCCTACTTCATGTCTGAAGAGGGAACTTCAGATGTGGATCTCTGCCATCCACCTCAACCAGGGAACCCCCTTACAGGTTCCAGCCCCCCTACATCAAGTCTCCACAGATGCATCAGGCATGGGTTGGGATGCAGTGTTACTACACAACCAAAAGTAATTCACTGTGCAAGGAAAATGATCCACACTAAGACAAGAGGACCATATCAACATCAAGGAAATGAGGGCACTCCTTCTAGCCATACAAACATTCAAGTCAGCTCTACGCCCAGAAACCCTGAAAGTGATCACAGGCAATATGACTGTCCTGTGGTACATAAACAAACAGGGGGGGCAAGCTCCTACCCTCTTTGCAGCCTAGCCACCCAGATCTGTACCCTAACATCATCACTCCAGATTCATGTGATAGCAGTGTACATCCCCTCTACAGAGAATGTTATGGGAGACTCACTCAGCAGAACTTCAGCTCCCTGTCAGAAATGGATGCTTCAGAGAGTGGTATTCCTAGATCTTATCCACAGGTGGGGTATTTCACAACTAGATCTTTTTGCCGCCTCCCAGAACAGACAGATGCCCAGGTTTTGCACAAGGAACCCACATCCTCAAGCCTGGAAAGTGGATGCCTTCTCCTTTCCTTGGGAGGAATGTATCTCTATGCCTTCCCACCCTTCACAATGATTCAGAAAGTCCTCCTAAAAATCCAGAGGAACAAACCCAAAATTCTGTTAGTGACCCCGTTTTGGCCAAGACAGCATTGGTTTCCCCTTCTCTATCTACTAGCCAAGGGCAATCATCACAGGTTACTCCACCAAATAGACTTGCTCACAAGGGATAGGGGATCCTTACTATACCCTCATGTGAACAATCTAAAACTGACCTTATGGGTGATAGGGTTCTAATCCCCTTCAGACACCTATACTCAGAGGATGTACTCAATGTTCTGCAGGAGGCCAGAAAACCTAGTACCAGGAGAAATTATGCATCCAAATGGAAGAGATTCTCCAGGTGGTGTCACAGGAAAAACCAGGACCCTCTGATTATTCCTGTCCCCTTGGTCCTTTCTTATTTGTGTGAGCGCCTTCACTCAGGACTAACTTATTCTTCAGTTAAAGTCCATTTATCTTCCATCTCTGCTGGTCTGCCCATGTTACCACCTCTGTCCTCTAGATTGGAGGTCAAGCTTTCCTTAAAGGGATACTTCATGTTAGACCTACCCAAAAGCCTATGCCCCCCCCCCCCCCGGGACTTGAATTTTGTCCAAGAAAAACTTACATTGCCATGTTTTGAACCAGCACATTCAGTATCCCAAAAACTGTGCATCCTGAAAACAGTTCTGCTAATGACCCTTACTTCCACCAGGAAGGTATCAGAGACACAAGCCCTTATGGCTACCCCTCCTTACCTTATTTTCCACAAGGACAGATTTGCCCTCAGGACTAACCCCTCCTTCATGCCTAAGGTGGTTAATGAACTCTCATTGAACCAGACCATTAACCTACCTGTCTTTTACCCTTACCCTAAAAATCCCTCAGAGAGGACTCTTCATTCTCTAGATGTCCACAGACAACTGAGGTACTAGTCAGATAAAACCAAACCTATTAGAAAGTTTGACCAGCTATTCATCTCCTTCCACCCTAGGCCTTTAGGGAAGGCAGTCTCCAAACAGACCATTTCTGCATGGATGTCTAACTCCATTGCCATATGCTATTCATATCATGGAAAAAACTTACACAAACATGTCAAATCACACTCAACCAGGGCAGCTGCTTCCTCAGCTGCCTTTTTCAAAGGGGTTGAATACACCTCAATTTTAGAATCTGCTACTTGGGCGTCAGTGCACACCTTTACCAAACATTACAAACTGGACCTAGCCTCTAGAGCTAGAGCTGGGTTTGCCATATCTATTCTTCAGGGTCTCATTGACCAGGGACCCCAATCCTCCACCAACGCTCATACCTAAAAGCTTTGGTTCTCTCCTTGCTGTAATGAATACTGCAAAATAAGAATAGAAGAAAATAGAATAGTTGTGTAAGAACTTACCATAACCTTAGATGTCCTTCTCTTCCATGTTGCAGTATTCAGTCCCTCCCTCCTACCCCCTCTAGTTTACCTGTCTAATATACTTTTACTTACCTGTGGGGACATAGTCACCCACTCCCTTAACTTCTCCACTACTCACAGCCTATCAAGTAGCCTGTGATCTAGACTACATGTGAGTCACAGGGGTTTCCCAGTTATGACCCTCTTTAAACCTCCAGGAGTGCTACTGTATGTGGCAGTCCATTCTGAAGAGGGTATGTGCAGATGTCACTTTTATACCCTACATTGGTTTATGGCTCTGACAGAGGGCATTACACGTACCCTCCTACACCAAAGACTTTGATATACCGAGCAGATGTCTGGTACTGCAGGCAGCAACCTCCCTACTGTAATGAATACTGCAACATGGAAGAGAAGGACATCTAAGGTTATGGTAAGTTCTTACACAATTATTCTTTTTTCCTGTATACATAGGGCTGGATTCTAAAAGACTTGCTCTCAGTGTTAATGACCGCTTACACTGAAAACAGGTCTTTTGAAATCTGACCTCTGGTATAAGCTGATTTATAGATGTGCCTTACATCAAAGTAAGTCACTTACATTGAAAACAATTCTTTCATAATTAAAGCAGACTTACAAAAGAACAACTCTTTTCAAATCTGGCCCACAGCCTTTGAAATATCCTGCTGTTTCTCAGAGCACTAGACTCATGGAATAAGGGCATCATATGACAACAACTATATATAGTTTGATCTTGGCATAGCCTCAGCTCTGGGCTCCTTTTTTCAGTTTCCTCTACTCCACTCATCCTCTTCTCTCCTGGCACAGATAAGGTTACAACTGCTGTTTTAAGTAATATCTGCAAGACCTTTAATATAAGTCCTTCACTCCCAGTCTCAGCGAAAAACAACTACATTACATGACCATGAAACAGTGGCAGACAACTTTGCAATTAAGTCATGATAAAGGATAAATTATTATCCCAGGGATAAAAATTCAAAGGGGGATATTCCAGGGTGATTCTATAACTGCTGCTGTTCTGCCTTTCCCTTAACCCATTAAGCTGTCTACTTAATAACTTAGGCCATGGCTGTAATTTGGCTCCTAGAAAACAACAACGTGTAAAGACTTCTCATCTTCAGTTTGTCAGTGATTTAAAACTGTATAGCTCATCAGATGAGGAACCAAAAGCACAACTGCAGGTTGTCAAAACTATTTCAGATGATATAAGAATGTCATTTGGTCTTGATAAATGTGCAAAAGCAACCTTTAAAGCAGGAAAGCAACAGCTCCAAGAAAACATCAGTTTGGGACAAGAATGTGATAGAAAAGAACTTGAACAAGAAGGAGTGTGTAAATATTTGGGAATTGATGAAGGATCAACAATAAAACATGAACAAATACAAATAAAATGTGATAAGGAATACTTTAGAAGACTTAAATTAATCCTGAAAACAGCATTAACATCTAGGAACAAAATCCAAGCTATAAACCAATTTGCTCTTCCTGTCCTAACTTACAGCTTTGGAGTGACTGACTGGCCCCAAAATGTGTTGGATAGATTAGACAGGAAAAAAAGAAGGATGCTTCCTGCTCACCAAATGATTTATAAAACTCAGCGCATACCAAGATTATATATTCCCCGTTCCAAAGGAGGGATGGGCCTCCTTGAAACTGATTACATGTATAGATCTGCAATCATGGGACTCCATACATATCTGCTGACCTCACAAGACCCAAACATAGTGAACGTTTTGAAACATGAGGAGAATAAATCTAAGATGACGTCTCTGCTTAATCTAGCAGAAGCATATCAGAGTCGAGCAGGAAGGGAAATCAAACCAGAAGTAGATAAACTTCAAGCAGCAACTGAATGTGCCTAAAAACTAAAGAAAGAATATAAGGTGAAGGACCAGATGAGAAGGCAAGAAATGTGGAAATGCATAAATATAGTTGCAAGTATAGAAAACCTCTGGAAGAACCTCATGTTGATTAGGAATGAATGCAGGAATGGTTAAGGAGAGGCAAATTCAAACCAAGAGATGAAAGGTTAATATTGGCAGCACAAGATAGTGGGCTGCATACACACTGGTTTAGAAGGTCCACTGAACATGTGGGAGAAAGAGACAAATGTAGGTTTTGTAAAACTGAATTGGAAACAGTCACACACCTCGTTGCTGGTTGTGACATACTAATGGCAGAAGGACTGTATACTGAAAGGCATAATAATGTGGCAAGACTGTTGCACTGTGGATTGTGTAAACATGGTATTGAAGTGGCTGAAAAACACTGGAAACATGAGCCACAAGGCATCATAGAAAATGATGAATTCTACATCATATAAGATCACCTATTACCAACAGTTCAAAAGACAGATGCTAGAAAACTGTATCTAGTGGTCCAAAAAAAGAAGAAAAAAGTAGCATCGACCATTGAAATTGCCACACCCAGTGACTACAGTGTGTTGCATACAGAAAGACACAAAATATCAGGATCTGCAAGCAGAAATGAGAGCAATGTGGAAGAAAGATATGCAGACAGTTACAATAGTAGTAGGAGCAACAGGTCTTATAAAAAAGAATCTCCAATCGTATTTAGATATGTTACCAATCCATGTAACCTCATACGAATTGCAGAAGGAGTTATTACTGGGCACATCACGGGTGCTGCAAAGGGCACTTCTGGCTGACATCAAAGATTGAAACAATACTAATTTCATCATGAACTTAAATCACACTTTCACTTAGGAATGGGGTCCATTCCCGCCATGCTATTAGAAACCCAAAAGATTTGGAGAAATTAAAAAAAAAATTCTTTCAGAATTAGAACACACTTACACTGAGAACAGCTCTTTTCAAATCTGGCCTACAGCCTTTGAAATATTATGCAGTTTTTCAGAGCACTAGACTCCTGGAATAAAGGCATCAAATGACCACAACTCTGTATAGTTTGATCTTGGCATAGCCTCAGCTCTGGGCTTCTTTTTTTCAGTTTCCTCTACTCCACTCATCCTCTTCTCTCCTGGCACAGATAAGGTCACAACTGTTGTTTTAAATAATGTCTGCAAGACCTTTAACATAAGTCCTTCACTCCCAGTCTCAGCGAAAATATCTGATACCTTGAATCTTTAATTAATGCAATGACTGCCTGCTTTCTATACTTGTTGTTGGAATCAAAATGTAGAAGACGATTAGAGCTACTCTTCTCTTTTTTTGTGTCTTCTGAAGGACCTCAGAGATCTATCACAATTTCTGTTTCTGTAATTCTCTACCTTTATTGTTTCTCTATTTTAGTCTGTCCTGGTAAAATTAAACCCATACACTTTAGCACTGACACTAACTTTAAAAGAGAAATTTATGATACCAGATCTGAGTGAAAAATACATCTTTTTTTTTTGTTGTTGTCGTTGTTCATGACAAGATAAATGGATGTTTTTTCTCCTCAAGTGGCATATCAAGTCTCGTAACTGCTTAGGCATTATTGTGGATGCTTAAATAATGTGTAAACCACACATGTGCCACCTTGTTTGCAAAAACTTCAGCTTGTAGCATATATCTGTCAGTCTTGTTACTCCTTTTGCATTTCCAGTTCTTTCCCTTCGGACCCTTTCTCATATGTGTAGCACAGTAGTACTCTAATCATTTACCAAGTTTCATCTACATCATTAGCTGTGGTTCTGAATTTTACAGTTTCATGGTTCATCAGCTTCTCTGCTTTCTTCCATGGCTGTACCCTTTGCATACTAGTCACCTGTTTTACAATTGCGACCGAGTATATTGCCACACTGCCTTTTTCAGCATACAGCTCCTTGGTGGCAAAACCCCACTTGTGGAGCTGTCCCTTATCATTCTCACACACAATTGATACAAAACCAGAAGGAATGTGTTCTGCTTAGTCATTTAACTTCCAGATCACAGCAGTATCCTTTGGGAATACACCAGCCTTCTTTCCTTTAATACAGGCTTGTGCTGCCAAAGAACCTCAGGTTTGTCAGGTTAGGCCACAAATGAAATTACATTTTTCTTCATATATTACTTGCATGCTCTCTGCCTCAGTCCTTTGACTATTTTCATGCTCTCTGCCTCAGTCCTTTGACTCTGTTTTCCCTTTGTATAATATTATTATTTTGTTAATTATGTGGAGCTTTTCTCCCTGGGCCTCCACTGTAAATGGACGTTGTCCAGTTGGACCATCCCAGTTAACAAATGTAAAATAAATAAAATAAAATCTTCATGCTCTCTGTCTCAGTCCTTTGACTAACTTCATGCTCTCTACCTCAGTCCTTTGACTATCTTCATGCTCTCTGCCTCAGTCCTTTGACTATCTTCATGCTCTCTGCCTCAGTCCTTTGACTATCTTCATGCTCTCTGCCTCAGTCCTTTGACTATCTTCATGCTCTCTGCCTCAGTCCTTTGACTTTGTTTTCCTTTTGTATAATATTATTATTATTTTGTTAATTATGTGGAGCTTTTCTCTCCGGGCCTCCACTGTAAATGGACGTCGTCCACTCGGACCATCCCGGTTAACAAATGTAAAATAAAAAATACCAATCACAACCAAAGTGTCACATAGTTCACAACACCAGTGTGCCACCCAGCAGCAGCCCCTAAGGCAAATCAATGTACCTAACACTTTAGTCATAAGTGACTCTATAGTCCGGCACACTGATGTCCCTCTCACCAGGTTGAACAAGGAGAAAATTACAGTCAGTTGCCTGTCGGGTGCCAGGATCCGCCACATAACGCATACACTCAAGTCACTCCACAACAAGTACAAATATGACTCTGTCATTGTCCATGTTGGAGTGAATGACTTGAGACGTACCTCCCTGGACTACATGAAAAGAGACATGGAAGAGCTCTCCGATCATGTGGCCCAGGCAGGTATGACCCTAGCCCTGAGTAGCATCCTGCCTTCGCCCAGAATGATACCACTATATAAGGACAAAATGATTGACTTCAATAATTGGCTAAGCTTCTGGTGTCATTCAAAGGGGATCCAGTATCTGTCTGCCTGGGATGACATGATTGACAGACCACGATGCTTTGCCAGAGATGGTCTGCACCTGTCACCCCTGGGATTCAGGTTACTGGCTAAGGCTCTAGCCACCCCTATAGTGCCTTTTTTAGGCAAAGTTCAAAGGACAAAACCACCACCATAGCAGGTACAAGCATGCAAAATCTGAAGGTAATGCTACTCAATGCTAGAAGTCTAAACCTCAAAATGCACTCTCTCAAGGCACTCCTAAAAATGGAGAACATCAATATCTGTGCAGTAACTGAGACCTGGTTCAAGGCTCCAGAGAGCACTCCTGCAATACCAGGCTACAACTCTTACCACACTTTTCGGCCACCAAACCAGGACCGAAACACTAAAGGTGGAGGAGTGTCAATATTCACCAAGGATATTCACACCACCAGGCTAGTTGCCCAACACAATGCGTCTGAAATTCTCCAGGTGCAACTAACACTAGGTAAGACTGCAATCCAAATTGTAGGTTGCTACAGATCTCCCACCATACCCCAAGATTCTCACTACACCTTTCTAAACATACTGGAAAATATTAAGATAGAACCAAACACCCTAATACTGGGTGATTTTAACTACCCTGCCATTAACATGGGAAAACTACTCATGTACCAACACCTTTGCCCAACGGTTCTTGGAATTCATAAATTCCAAAGCCCTGGATCAACTAATCCATAGTCTCACCAGGGGGTCTAATATCCTAGACCTGGTCATTACCAACATGGGAAATTGATGCTCCACACCTATGGTCACCCCCTCGTTAGTCAGGTCTGACCATAAGCTAATCACCCTTAACATCCACATCCCACCCCCACCCCCCCAGTAAGGAAACCTCCATAAAAAAACTTCTCCAAAGCCAGCTTCATGCTACTCAAGTCAGAAGTGACAAACTTTACGACACCCATGCAGACGGGAACTGAAAGTTCAACTGCTGAATCCTACACTAAGGCACTGTACGAGCACATCCACTCATGCATAAATCGTGCCATCCCAAATAGAACCAAGATGCTCTCATCCAAAAAAAGGAAGCCAATCTGGTGGTTCCCTGCCATAAACAAACTTTACAACAAAAGGAAGAAACTGTTGCAGGAAAGAGGAAAATCCCAGGATGCAAAAAACTCCCTTACCAGCTGCAGTAAGAAACTGAGATCCCTCATAAAATCCTCCAAAGCTAGTTACGAAAATAAAATTGTCAAAGATTCCAAAGACAACCACAAGGCATTCTATAACTATGTCAAGAATCTAAATGGCAATGCTCAGATCTGCTCTGAGCTAAAACAGAATGGCATTAAATATACTGATCCCAAGGATATTGCCAATATCCTGGCAGATCGATTCAGTGCCAACTTCACCCCCTCTCACCCCCTAAATGGCCCATCTCAATACCGGAAGATTGCTAAATTCCAGTAATAATGGCCACACAGGTAAAAAATGCACTCTCCAAAGCTAGGAATACAGCATCCATGGGACCAGATGACATCTTGGGCTGTGTACTACATGAACTACAATATGAAATGGCACCTCACCTAAGTGTCCTGTTTAATCATAGCCTCACCTCAGGTTTCGTGCCCACTGAGTGGCGCAGAGCTACAGTTATCCCACTCCACAAGGGGGAATCCACCTTGGATCCCAGAAATTACCATCCCATCAGTCTGACAAGCCTTATCTTTGACTATCTTTTTGATAAATTTTAGTCTTGACCTTTCTATTATGCAGCATCCTCATCCCTGCAGCTTAAATGCAGTGCATAAATTAAAAGTCCCCATACTCGTACTTTGCATTTTCTGTTAGATCAGTATTTCAAATCAGGCTGTGAAAAGCTACAGTAATCCTATTTTTGTACCTCTCAAGGAGCTATTGACTAACTTAGGGAATATGGGCTAACTTTCAAACATTGGGAAATATTATTGTCAGATAAGATGCTGAGTGATTTATTACCATCTAGATGTTGATTTTCATATCAGAGGAACAAGTCATCGGAAGGATGGTTTAATCATTACAAATGTAATAATGTTCATATGAAAGAAGGTAGACAAACAACAGTTGATGGGAGTTTGTTGTAAAGTTGTCAGCCTTGTGGACATTGTTCCATGTGTAGGTTTGTTGGTAAGACAAAATTTATTACGAAAAATGCATCTAAAGTTTTTGACATTTTGGTATTTGGAAATTGAAGCTCTGACAGGTTTATTTATCTTGTCACTTGTAATTGTTCAGCTTTCTATATTGGGCAAACTTCACATCCTTAAAGAATACGTATGACTGAGCATATGAATGATATCAGAAATGGTTGCAAGTCAAATGCTGTCTATAAGCAAACTATAAAACATTCCACTGCTAAATTTACTTTTGTTGTTATTGATAGAATTGTATATAATAGATCAACCCTGGGTTTCATGAAGCTTGCGCCAGGCGCAGGCGTAGCATAGGCGGTATAATGCCAAATATGGCCGCCGAGCGATTCAGGCATGATCCAATTCCATGTGCACTACCAGCATACGCCAGATCTGCGCAGCTCTCGGCTCATGTATGCTAATCATCCCATGCGCAGTAGTGCAGCATGCAAATGAAGGTACATAGCGATTCATGAAGTGGTGCAGGCATAGCGTAAGCATACAGAAATGTAAACCAAAAAAAAAAAAACGGTTTACATTTATCCAAACAGAACATCGGAGCCATGAAAGCAGACCAAACTTATGTATTACAAAGTTAACATATGCCAATGGCTAAATATACAGCCAATGGTATAAAAAAACACACACAACACATAAAAAAATAACATTTAATGTCATGGCCACACTAACGCAAAGTACAACCGCAGGGCATGTGTGCGCAAATGGGAACACAAGGAAAATATATACAGATATCATAAAATTGCAATGCAACACAAATCATGATTTTGCCATAATAGTCAATGGTATGCATGCTACACCACAACCAAGGTGCAAGGATTGCTAAGGGTCTGTGACAGTGTTTGGCGCGGTAACTATGAATTAGTAGTCAATGCCATGCAAATGAGGCAAGTAATACTGAATTGCAAACGTCCCGCCAGCCTAAGGATGTACCATACGTTGCAGCAGTACAACACCGAGGAGTGGCCTGGAGGTATACATGACATCAGCAGTGGGGTGTGCCACCGTAGCTGTAAGCACATTGGAGCATTGCTAATTCGGGTTGCCTGTTGCTAAGCAAAGCCGCAGGATAGGGGTGTGGATGTAGCCATAGCTTTGCTTAGCTGAGAGCACACATGGTGACCGAAAGCGCATGTGTACGTGGATGACAATGCACTCAAAACCAGGTAAATGGCTGCGTGTGGCGTGTACCACAGCTGAAACAGGAAGGTTACGGGAAGACAATAAGGAAATGCCGCAGTAGGATAATTGGAGTACAACTGAGTAATTAACACCTATTAACTCACAGTGGGCCATTGATGGTAGCTAACAAGGCTGCTAGTAGCAACCTGCAGAACAGGATAGGGGAGGTGCCGGATTGCAAAGAAAAGAGAACTGTCACTGCAGAGCAAAGCAAACTTGCAGTATATCAGCTATAGAACACATTTCGCAACACAATCCTGGGTTGGGAAAGTACAAAACAAGAAAGAAGGCTGCTGAATGCATGCCTGACAATGGGAGGGGAATCGTTATGAAAAGTGAAGGCAAGGGCAACAGGTGATCCACGGCAACTAAATGTAATTCAACACCAAAGGCACCACTGTAGCAGTACCTGCTGTAAAACACATAAGTAAGATACCCTGCAGCTCTGATTGTACATACACACCCTATGACATCAGTTTCCAAAGCAAAATAGTATAAAGTGTGAAGGCTCCTCACACACACTTGTGAATTCCCAAACACTGCACCATCGGTGTAAACAGATGGGGAACTTTTACAATGTACTTGTTGGGAGCTGCCATAGCTGTGATTCATCACCATGTGTTGGAGACTGAAGGTGGTGTGGAGGATGATGCTGACAACCACCTCAGGCCCAGAGGAGAAGAGTGTTCAGACCAAGGGTAACCTACCAGGGGCTACATGATCTGGAGATAGTAGAGCATTACAGGGTGGACAGGGACATCTTACAGCAAATTGTTGAGCTGTGCTGGCCATGCCTCAGAGCCAGAAACAACAGAGGGGAACCCATCCCAGTGGATACGAAGGTATGTGTAAGCTTGAGAATACTAGCCACAGGTACATTTCAAAGGCCAACTGGAGATATCATGATGATCTCACAGGCATCAGCATTCAGTGTACTCCACCAATTCCTGGATGCCATGTTACCACATGCCAATGAGCATATATACTTTCCCCAAACTCAGGAGGAGTTGGTCAGCAATATGCACCTCTTCCACCATATGGCAGACTACCCGGAGGTACTGGGTGTAATAGACTGCACGCACATACATATCAAGTCACCACCCGGTGAGCATGGAAGGCGCTACATAAACCACAAGGGATACCACTCCAACTGCCAGGTCATGTGCAATGCCCAGGGCATTATCATGGATGTGTGTGCTGGCAGCCCTGGAAGCTACCATGACTCCCACATCTGGCATGCCTCACAGCTGTAGTAGGTATTTGTCTGGGGGGACATCCCATATGGCCACCTTGTGGGGGATACTGGCTATGCACTGGAGCCGTGGATGATGACTCCCATCAGAAATGCACACACACCCATGCAAGAATGCCATAATGAGGCACACGCACAAACCAGAATCATCATAGAGCATGTGTTTGGGATGCTGAAATCACGGTTCCATTGCTTGGACATATCTGGTGGAGCCTTGCAGTACTCTACAGGCACGTGTGCCCACATCTTCATAGTATGTGCCATGCTACATAATATGATCCTGCGGAAACAGCTGCAGCAGGGACATAATGGTGAGGGCCCTCACAGCCCACCACAATTGCCAAGGGCATCACAGGCACAGAGGGATTCAGACCATGAACACCCTGTGCCAGCCCCAGTAGGCAGACGTAGGCATGCCCAATATGCCCATGCCTTGGCAAAGAGGGAACGTATAGCACATACACTGACACTGTAGGCCCCTACGGACTGACACACTTCTCCACCTGCACACACAGTAAAATGGATGGCACACACACACACAACCACCTGTAAATTGTCATGTATAGGTGGTCTACTGTGTGCATCCTACATAGGCAGCCCTCCACTATTGCACACACAACAGCTATTGGTACAAGGTAAGTCAACACCTGAACAGTAAATTAAGCTAACAGCATGTGTTGATACTGTATATATAGGTTCCTAGATACATCGGTAGGTACATGCCTGATTGTCAGAGGCCATTCATCAGCCTAGCCAAAATGTGTCTGCTGTCTCCACCCCATTGATTAACTGTCTCTCTGTGGAGCAGAGCTAATTGTGGGATCCCTGGGGTGTAACCACTGTTCCCCACCCACTCTGCAAGGATTCCCTGGTGTGCTAATGAGGGGCTCCATATAATGTAATCGGGGATGTAATTCCAAAGCATGTTGAGTACCCATGACAGGTGTCTGTCACCCCAGCATTCTCCAGTTATGGTTGTGGCAAGGTGTAGCACATTACAGTGTGTGGCTCACTGTGACATGGACTCCCATAGCTAGAGCACATCCATTAAACATCACTTGGACATACCATTAATAGGTATCATCCATATGTAAACTAACTGAGTTACACATTTGTTTGCAGTGTGGAGGAACAGTCATAGTACAGTCCACATACTAAACACCATAACACTTGTACATATCCCAGATGCCCCATTGGTAAAGCCACTGACTGTCTCGTGCATGTTCCCGGTTCCACGACCTGCACGGGCTGTTACGTAATTCCGATGTCCCGAATAATGGATGTTGGATACAGGTCATTAGAGCATGTTTAAGCACATGTTAGTGGGTTTATGCGCTGGCAAGTGCCGGTAAGCGTTGTTTAAACATGACTACATGGATATGCGCAAAACAGGTCTAAGCTTTGCTGAATATCACGCAGATCATGGGCAACGCTGGCCAGAACTGCTGAAATCTGCGTTATTCACCCTTGTACTAATAGTGCCTGCTCTGAGAGGTAAAACGACCACTGCCAGGAGTAGAACACGCAACCATGTACACAATCACCTACCACTAGGCTACCTGGGATGTACCAATGGCAGGTGTGTATTGTGACAGGTTAAAACATAAAAAGGCAGAGTTCGGGAAATAGTATACACCGCCATGTACCCAACGAAAGGTGTGTTCTCTCATATATATATATATATATATATATATATATATATATATATATATATATATATAATATAGAGACAGAAAGGGTGATAGAGAGATATATGTCGATATATACGGATATACATATATATGCAAATATATAGATAGATTAACAACATGTACACAACCATGGAGGTACATATAAATAGGATGCTACCGAATGCTTTACATACCGACATGCGTAATCACGAGGCTTAAAGACCACAGTACCGGAACACTAGAACCTTCAGTACTATTATCACAATGTTAAGGGACATTTAGTTAGTGCTTTTGGTGCTGCAATCCAGGTAGGTACTGTGTTTAAGTGTTTCTGATTGCTGTAGTGTGTGTAAGTGTGTGTTCTGAGTGCGGTGTGTGTTTCCGTGGGACTGTAATGTGTGTGTGTGTTTGCTTCATGTGTCTGTTCGTGCTATCTCAGAGGTAGATTATTACAGTAAGTGTGGTGTGGGGGGCGCAGCCACCCAAATGGAGTGTGTATGGGGCATGGCCACCTGGCCATACATAGTGTAGGATGGTTTGTTTGGATGTGATGGGTAGCAGTGTGTCTGTGTGTGCGTGTGTTTTGTGTTTGTGTTAGTTCCGGGAGTTTGACTGTCGCGAGTTTGAGTGTTCGGTATTGTGGTGTTTGGGAGTCTGTGAACGGTAATGTGGTTGTTAGAAGTGTGTGTGTTCCTGAATCCATGGGTATGCCGTATACAGTAGTTGAAGTCTTCAAATATGTGCACATGGACCATAGCAATCACACATTCCGCCACGACCCCGAACGTTATGAACAAAGAATATGGAGACTATATTATAGCAATAACCCATGCCTGGGTGTGAGTAATGCTGGATTTACCCACGGTTGGTGTGGTTTGGTCACAAGGGCGAAGCCCGAGTGGCCAAACAGACAACCATGGGTAAATCCAGCATTACCCACACCCAGAAGTGGGTTATTGCTATTATACAATGACATTATTTAAGAAATAGAATAATTATTCTTAAATAATGGCATTGTATAATGCCTCCTTGCTGCCCTTCCGCAGCTGTCTGTTATTCCGCAGCAGTTCTGATGTACTGCGCATGTGTATGCTTACGCAGTACATCAGAGCTGTGGGCAAAAGCAATGGAGAAAGCAAGATCTCCGTTGCTTTTTACAAAGTATCTCGCTATGTTAAAGGAGTTTAACATAGCAAGACAGCTTTAAAAAAAAGCAACAGAGAATCTTTAACATAGCGAGACACTTTGTAAAAAGCAATGGAGATTGTGCTTTCTCCATTGCTTTCGCCCACAGCTTTGATGTACTGCATAAGCATACGCATGCGCAGTACATCAGAACTGCTGCAGAATAACCGACCGCTGCGGAAGGGCAGCAAGGAGGCATTATACAATGCCATTATTTAAGAAAAATAATTTTTTCTTCTTAAATAATGTCATTGTATAATAGCAATAACCCACTTCTGGGTGTGGGTAATGTTGGATTTACCCACGGTTGTCTTTGTTTGGCCACTCGGGCTTCGCCCTCGTGAACAAACCACACCAACCGTTGGTGAATTCACCATTACCCACACTCAGGCGTGGGTTATTGCCATAATACACTATTACAAATATGTGCTATGGACATGAGCTAAACATAGGGTTACCACCTGTCCCACCTTGCAAGGGGGTAGTCCCTCTATGTGCGGTAGTGTCCTGACCAAAATGAGTACAAATACTAATGTCCTGCAATCTCGAGACGTTCTGCATGTTCCATAGTTAATGTAATGGTTGCAGAAAATAGTCATCTGTATCTAACATACCTACATGTAACAAGAAACAGGATAAGCAAGTAAATCGCTACAAGAATATAAGCTTTTATATAGGCATATATGTAAAGTTCTATACTTTGTAGTGACCGTGGGTATGTGTCTGCCTCTAAAATCCGATGTGTGTCCTGCAAATGTCCCACTACGGCCATTTGAAAAGGTGGCAACCTAAGCCAAAGAGGTTCATTCACCAACACAACTCCAATGAGTGCAAATATCTGTGCCAGAAATACATGAGACAGCTTTCATGTAGCAACATTTCATTACATATCGATGTACTTCCGAAGGGATTGAAGGACCAACATCACCTGCATGCTATATAGGAACCAATTAACAATGGCTTAATGAATAAGCCTGCAATAACCATAGTATTAGTCTACTAAATGATAGGTCTTCAATTAGGGAAGGAGCCCTCACACACATATGGAATATGTATAAATGCAGTTACTACACACCTTCATCTGCTATGTACACCCACCTACATCTCCCCCACACCCGAAACAATTGCAATACAGACTGTAATAACATCACAAACATCCACTCACTCTATGACATCTGCAGAAGACTTAACATACCTTGTGAGAGACACACTATAATGGCCCTATGTGAAATCATTGCTGTTGTACAATGGAACAGACGCCGATGTTACAGGGTTTGTTTACAATAATCCCGTATCAGACGGCTGATATAACAGCTGCACTCACATGTAGAACTACATCCTCTAGCCATTACTCACAATCCATGGGGGCCATGCAGTTAAAATATCTCTGTGTTTCTCCATATAGCTGTTGCAATTCATCACAAACAACACATCCAGGCCGTCTTCCTCGAAGGTAGGGCAAAGGGACAACACCCAAGTGGAATATTCAATTATATCCCACTGTTGCCATGTAATTGGCTAATGTAGTAGCTGCACAGCTGATGTGCATGTAATCATCTACTCCGGAACACCAATTGGTGGCAGGATACCACATGTTACTGGTATCTACGTATAAAAGGATGGCTTGTCATACATTCAAACCTGATGTACATACGAGAAAACTGTTAAAACAGAAAAGGAATAGGACTGATATTATCGTCAATTCAGACTACTAAGAAGGTATGTAGAACACTCAGCATGTTACTGTATGTAGTGCCTGTTCTGTATTAATGAAAGTGTATGCAATGCATATAGTGGGAAAAGTTATTATGTAGTGATGTATTGTTGAGCATAGTAACGCTCATAGAAATTGTGTGTACTGCTGTGGGCCACAAGGTAAACACCTCATACACCACAAGGGATGCTACATAAGGACTTTAAACACAACAATTCCACTCTAGCCGCTGTCAGTGACAGGGTTTGTCCAACAAGTACGTGCCATAACAGGGGATAGTATATGTTAATATACTGTAACAGTAGGCATATGTATGGGAGTATAACTGAGAATAACATGTCTAAGGTGGTCCTGCTGTGCAATTATGATTTGCATTGTGGAATATTGTTGCAAAAATGTGAAATGTACAGTATTGTAGGTAGATGTGTCTAATATTTTACATAGCATTACTGTTATATTATGCAAACATCAGGAATGTCTATTGGCATGTAAAATACACAATAACAGGATACATATGACTTGTAGTCACCAGACAGTGTATCAGCATGATAGCTAATTGAAATGGAAGGGCTAGTCAATTATCCATGCACAAAGGACATGTAATAGCTTCATAGGTTCATAGTTAGGTACTATGCTGTCTGGCCAAGTCCATTCGTAAGCCTAACTACAGTGTTTTCACTTGCGGCACCTCCCTAGGTTAGTGTCCTGTGCCTGTGAACAGCAGAGCCATTCGTTTCCTGCACCTCTGTACAGCAGAGCCACTGCAGTGATCCCTGGTGTACATGTCTGTCTCCCATCCACCCATCAAGGTATCTCTTGAAGAGTGCTAGTGAGGGTTCCTGCCTGATGTACATAGGAATCATGTTCCAAAGTATGGTGAATGTCCGGGTCAGGAATGTATCCCTCCAGCATGTTCCAATGTATGGTGAATGTCCGGGTCAGGAATGTATCCCTCCAGCATGCCCTAGTCATCGTTGTGTTTAGGTACATATCCCAGAGCATGTGGCTCTCAGTGGCTTTTGCTTATGTGGAGCATATCCATCAATACTGTTTTGGACATGGGCCTTGTATGTTCAGCAGAGGTCACCTCTGAGTATGCAGTATGCAAATGAGTACAGTTGGGGTTTCTGTAGTTGGGCTGCATACATCATCCGTCGGAGGTCAGTAATCCCCTTGGTGTGGTAATGTTGTGGTATTTAAAACCATTGCTGTTGTCTCGTAAGGTACATCCCAAATGGGGTGTTGTACCCTTTAATGTGTTTCATAAGTCATGAGTAGAGAGGTACAATGGCTGCCTTTGTTCTGGCTACAAACCCATTAGAGATTAGGGTAGCCATGTAGAAGGATATCCACACCACCTTAGCAATATGGTTATCAAAGGAGTGGATGCTATCTACTTGGGTTCTATGATCCCTTATGTCTTATGTATGTAGGGGACTACCACCTATGTGATAGTCCGCGGGTGATTGGTGTAATCCAAAGGGGATGTCTATGCACCTTGTGGCATGCAGCTTGAGGCCATGTTACTGACACCAGGTATCCGTCCCAGTGACACCCTTATGGAGGGTGTGTATCAGCTGGTGAATCAATCATGGCCCCTAATTTGCAGTCGTCTGCAAACCTATTCAGGGTAAGTCCTTCTGTGCTAGCCTGTACCTCGGAGAAGCATATACCGAACATGAGGGGCCCTATGACTGAGGACTGAGGGACGCCAATTGTAACTGATTTACAGTAGGAACTAGGGTATGCTACCCTCACTGTATGGGTTCTGTCCGTGAGCCACTTTGCATAACATCTCGTGATGTAGGGGTTTATGTGCAGGTGGATGTGTATGTTGACAATACCAGAATTGGGATCTGTGTTGAAAGCCTTTGAGAGGACAAGGTAGGCTGTGTGGACCTCCTTACCCTCTACTGCCTTGGTAACTGTCTCAAAGGACTCCACCAGATTTAGGAGGCGTGGTCTGGCCCTAACAAATCCAAACTGGGTGGGATCAAAGGTTTGGAGGCCACCAATGTCTCTGTGAATGAGATCCATGATGATGTGCTCCATAGCCTTGCAGAACAGTCTAGTCAGGCATATAGGGCAATAGTTCCCCTGGTCCATTGTGGCACCACCTTTGTGGAGTGTGATAACTGTTGCTGTGCACCATTCAGGGGCCACAATGCTTGATGCAAGGCTATTAGTGAATTTGGTGCCCAAGTGGGGAGCCATTATGTTCTGAAGTTCGTGGAAATTGCAGCCTGGGATGTTGTACGGTCACATGGATTCTGTGTTCCTGGCTTTAGAGAGTGCAGCTTTGAACTGCGTAGTTGTGACCGCAGGGACTCTGCATTGTTCCTGTATAGATTTGGGCCCTTTAGGGTGTGAGAGGGGTGTAAAATTAGCACTGAACCTATCTGCCAGGATGTTGCCAATATCAGTCGGTTCTGTAAAGTCCGTGCCTAACTGCTGTATGTCTGAGCAGATGTGGGTTTCACCATTGAGAGTAGTGACATACCTCTAGAACACTTTGTGGTAGTCCTTGGAATGAGTCGCAGTAATGTTTATTTTGCTAGCTTTGGAGGATGTGATAAGAGATCTCATATTCCTACTGAGGCTGACCAGGGAGCTCCCCCACTCATGGGATTGTACTCTACTTTGCAACAGTCTCCTCCTCCTGTTGTACATTATGTCCATGGCAGTGGACCACCAGAGTGGCGTACGTTTTCTGGTGGATACCGTCATGGCTCTGTTTGGGATAGCATGATCCATGCAGTCGTGTAAGTGCTAATTAAGTGCAATTGTGTATGATTCAGCGGTTGTAACTGTATTGTCCATCTGCATGGGTGTCATGACGTTTACTACTGCTGTCGTAAGAAGCCTGAAGTTGGCTTTGTAAAAATATTGTACTGTGTTTTTCGTAAAGGGTGTGGTGCCAGGATGTAGATAACAAGGTTGATTAGCGTACATTCGGATCTGACCAACGAGGAGATAACCCCAGGTGTGGAACACCAGTCACACATGTTGGTAATGTCCAGGTCTAAGATATTGTTGGCCCTGGTGGTGGTGTGGATAGGTTGATCCAGCCGATTAGAGGTTATGAATCCTAGAAAGCATTGGACTAATGTGTCGGTACATGAGTAGGTATCCCAGTTAATGGTTGGGGTAGTGTCAGTCACACATCAGTAGTTTGTTTGAACCCTACTTTCCAGTACACCAAGAAATGAGGATCGTTAACCGTGAGGTATGGTGTGGAATCTGTAGCAAGCTACAATTTGTATAGCAGTTATGGCCACAGTTAGTTGCACTTGGATTACCTCTGATGCATTGTGCTAAGCAACCAATCTGGAGGTGTGTATATCCTTGGGAAATATGGACACACCTCCGCCGTGGGTGTTCCGGTCCTGGTTACATGACTAAAAGGTGTGGTCTGAGTAATACCCTGTTAGTGCAGCAGTATTCTCAGGAGCCTAGAAGCAGGTCCCAGTCACTGCAGAGATATCGAAGTGGTCCATTACAAATAGTGCCTCGGGTGAGTGCATTTGAGATGAAGATGTCAAGCATTGAGTAGCATTACCCTCAGGTTTTGCTTGCTTGTTCCTGTTATGGTGGTGAATATGTTATTTGAACTGTGCCTAAAACAGGCACTATAGGAGCAGCAAGAGCCTTAGACATTATCTGTAATCCCAGGGCCAACAGGTGCAGGCCATCTGTGCCAAAGCATCGTGTTCGGTCAACCATGTCATTCAAAGCAGACAAAATAAATGGATTTTCCGTTATCAGT
>NC_056746.1:811949175-812036300 GCF_019279795.1 Protopterus annectens
GGGCTTTCCCACACTGGTTTTGCGGTTTATGTGTTGCTTGTGGGGTGTCTTGAGGTAGCAGTTGTTTGGGTGTCTGCTTTGGAGGCCTCTGCTGTTTAGGTAAATTTTTACTCAGAGCCTCCGAGTATGTCTTTGTGTGTTTATGTGTTTGATTCAGTGGAGTGGTAGCATTATGTCAGGCTGGTTTTGTGGTGTGTATAGTTGCCTTCTCCTCCTGTCTGGTCTTGCCAGTCCTGAGTTGAGAGAGCTCAGCCTCCAGTTTGGCTAAATAGCTGCATCTCTCGCAAGTATTTGTGTTATGTGGGAGGAGGAGAGGGTTGTCTGTGTACATGAGGCAGTTATAACATTGCCTCAAGATTCCCAGATTCACCAGCTGGACCGGAGAGAAGATTGACAACTGACCTTTGGACATGCTAGAATAATATTGGGAATTCCTTAATTGAAAACAAGGGCCAGTGGGGAGTGAGGGTGTAGTGCTTTTAATTTTTAGTGCTGACTTATATAATTGCTTTAGTGAGCAAGTGCCAGGTAACTTGAGTGCAATGTGTTACAAGTAACTAAATGCAAAAACGACAAACAGTAACTTTCTTTCAAGTGAAACAAGGAAATAAGTACAGTAAGCAATGCAGATATCACTAGTGATCCACAGAAGCGCTGAGAAGTTGCGTATTAGGTGGAATTAGCTTCCAGGGAAATAACAATCAAACAAACAACAAGCATATAAACAAAGCTAGATTCAGCAGGCCTGGATCTAGTCTATGCTAGAGCAAACAAGGTGAACCAATTTCAGTAAGATACAGTTCAAATATTCAGGCACTATAAACCTTTAACCAGAAATTCCCAGCTCAGAAGGGCAGAGTCCAGCCTCTTCTCCCACAAGAGTGCAGACCACGAACCTTCTTAATGTAAAATAACTGGCCTGAAGCCCAAGTGCCTAAACCAGAACTAATACACTTGGACACTGGGCTCTCAATCAGCAGTTCCCAACTTAGAAGGATGAAAGCTACCTGTCCTGCCACCACAGTGCTTGCCACAAACCTTCCTAATATATATATACGCGGTGGTGGTGCCGCGGTAGTGTTGTTGCCTCACAGTAAGACGCTGTCCGGTTCGATTCTCAGCTAGAGCGTCTTCTGCATGGAGACATGCATGAATGGGCGTACCTTCGTTGAAGGTTGTGCGTCAGGGCTGGTAACTGGGCATGTAATAATCAACTACTGATCATTAGCGGACCGGAGTTCCGCTGTGGTGACCCCTAACCGGGAAAAGCCGAAAGACACAAACATATATATATATATATATTTATATATATATGTGTGTGTGTGTGTGTGTGTGTGTGTGTGTGTGTGTGTGTGTGTGTGTGTGTGTGTGTGTATATATATATATATATATATATATATATATATATAGATAGATATAGATATAGATATAGATAGATATATATAGATATAGATATAGATATATAGATATAGATATATATAGATATATATATAATAAGTTACATCTGTACATAAAAAACATACATTTGCTATGCTGGGAGCTGCTTACACCACGCAGGTGCACTCGCATATGCTTACTGTGAGTTACTTATGTTTACTGCCACTTCTTTGTGCTTACGTGTGCCTTATTCATTATGACAGGACCACTTTGATTGAAGGAATCCGGTTAATGGCCCCATGCGAAACACACGTTCACCTTTTACATGTTTAAATGTTGGCTTTACAGCACAGAGACGTTCATTCCACAAGAAAATGATATGTGCTATAGTCGTACTTGAACCGGGAATGCCTTTACATTAGGCGGATGTTCTAACCACTACACTATTGGTGTTCTGCTTCATTTATATGTATACCCATGGTTCATAGCTACCCTAGCATATGCCTCAATGCTTCACTTACACAGCAGGCATCCATTCTCCTGCTGGAAAAACCACAGTACTACACATGTGACATTCCCTATTCCCTACTGCTCTGGACCTGTGCTGCATGTTTACTCACTCCAAGGATATTCAGAACGCCAAAGCTTATAGTCCTGGCACATAGGTGTGCTTGATTGTCAGGGTATTCATGTGGTCATCTGGGTTTTGGCTTGTCCGACTGGAGACTGGAACTGCCCTGTACCCTTTTAAAAGTCAGAATTCGCACATGGACAGAGTTAGTCCCAATGTTAACATTCTAGTTTACAGACGCAGGGGTTTGGACATCTCTGACCAGATTATTATGTTGGCACTATATAATATGGGGGGGAGGTTCCACTGGTGTTTCTCTTCACATTCATTATTAATGCTTTATTGTGACCATGTTCATTCATTCATATATATATATATATCTGTACATACACATACATATACATACCTATTTAAATTTCCCATACAGTTGAATGTCCGCCGTGCATCCCCACTGCCTTTACCTCCCTATATCCGAAGGATATTATTCTGGCCATCACATAAAATTAGCGGCCCTTACATGGTTTGGACCCAGAAACAGACGCACATTAGTCACCGGTTTAACCACTACACCATCCATGGTACATTCCGCATGGATGGCAGTTAGGATATATGACTTCACTACATGTATTCAGTAGTACTGGCAACAAATGTGACAGCTGGTTGGTGTACATATGTGTACGGATCTCTCAACCACTCAGGGACTAATTTCAACAGGGACAAGGCAAGGACAAATCAGGGACAATCACGGACACTTTTACAATATTAGTACTATTAATTTGAAACGTGTTGACAAATTCAGCGCATATGTATTAATACTTATTTTCTGAAGTTAAAAGCATCTGTTACTCTTAATTATTATTATTATTCATTCAAGTGTCATTCAACAACTTTCATCCAAAGGTCACTGGTTTTAGGAGGGATTAAGAGGCTGGCCAGTTATTGTGTGAATGCTCTGACCATTGGTAGGGTTGCCACATTTTCATATGCCCAGGATGGGATATATTTTGGACACACCAGATTTTTCAGGCCAACACATACCCACGGTTAATTATTTTCCTAGATGAGAGCTTATTCCTGTAGCAGTTTAGTTGCTTATTCTGTTTCTTGTAAGATTTACATATTTTACATACAGAAATAACTGTTTTAGGCAACTGTTACATGAAATATGGTACATAGTTATTTCCTACAATCACAGGACATTTGCCATTGTATCATGGTCAGGACACACCTACCCAAACAGGGACTGTCCCTCACAAAGTGGGACAGGAGGTACCCTACTTACGTCAGCACCTTAATCACCCTATATCCAACTGCCACTATGCGAATGTGTAAAGTATATTTTCTCGATAATTCATGTGGGGAGCCGTGCATCACGGGCAGGTGTTTAATCCCGAGTAGTAGGTTCTGCATGACCGGCTGGAGGCTGAGCAGTCTCGTGAACCAATACTGCACATACAACTTGTGTCCAGATGTCTACAGGACTGGACATCGTGTCGTGATACCAAGTCTGTTTACACAGGATACTTATCCCATGAGGGATATCCAAAAATTGAACAAGCCAATAACCTTCAATTTTTTTTGGATTTATAAAAATGTGATAGGGTTTTACATGCAAGGGATACATAGTTTGCAATCCTGACACTGCCTAGGGTGACACTGCCTACTAGATATGAGTAGTGGTCACTGTATGCAGATATGGCTGTGCCAAGCTAGCAGCCCGAGTATGGCTAGATTTGGTGGACGTTCAGGAATGGGGGGGTTGTGTGCTGTAGAGGGGATGATGGGTATTCAATTATGCATCCAGGTGTGTTGTAGTTGGATGGCTCAGTTCCATCCAGACCATTCTATGGGTATGTGCCGTTGACGTTTCTGTACATGTGTATCGCACATTTTAATATTCATATGTTTGTGTGATTGTGTTCTACAGTATGGCCTGTCAGGTTGTATTGCGGATGTGTATGTTTGTTCTTTGTGTTTCTTTCTGATTCACCCACTGCTCCCTCATACACCTCCAGTTCACCTATTGTGCATCCAACACAGTCTCCCCTTTGCAGATTATTACATTACCCGTCCCCCCCACACCCATATTCCACACACTCCATCCATCTCTTCTCTGGTTGATGGCCCATGGCACGGATAAGGGAACACATTGCATACACTACATATCTCTGGTACCTGTATGGTTGTGAGGACGACCCTGGCATTTTACACCTTCCACATGCTGTACATCATGCACATCGGTAACCTTCCACATGCTGTACATCATGCACATTGGTAACCTTCCACATGCTGTACATCATGCACATTGGTAACCTTCCACATGCTGTACATCATGCACATTGGTAACCTTCCACATGCTGTACATCATGCACATTGGTAACCTTCCACATGCTGTACATCACGCACATCGGTAACCTTCCACATGCTGTACATCATGCACATTGGTAACCTTCCACATGCTGTACATCATGCACATTGGTAACCTTCCACATGCTGTACATCATGCACATTGGTAACCTTCCACATGCTGTACATCATGCACATTGGTAACCTTCCACATGCTGTACATCACGCACATTGGTAACCTTCCACATGCTGTACATCACGCACATTGGTAACCTTCCACATGCTGTGCATCATGCACATTGGTAACCTTCCACATGCTGTACATCACGCACATTGGTAACCTTCCACATGCTGTACATCACGCACATTGGTAACCTTCCACATGCTGTACATCACGCACATTGGTAACCTTCCACATGCTGTACATCATGCACATTGGTAACCTTCCACATGCTGTACATCATGCACATTGGTAACCTTCCACATGCTGTACATCATGCACATTGGTAACCTTCCACATGCTGTACATCATGCACATAGGTACACGCAAATACTTATCTTTCATGACATGGTAGGTAGACCCGGGTAATACCCATTCATCTTTGACCCATCCTGACTAGGGCGCCTTGGACCGCAAATGGGCAGATTTTGGCAGAATGCTCTGACCATTGGTAGGTTTGCCACCTTTTCATATGGCCAGGATGGGATGTATTCCAGACACACATCAGATTTTACAGGCCAACACATACCCACAGCCAGTACAACGGGTAGTACTTTTGTTTTATGCCTAAATGTAAGCTTATTGTTGTAGCAGTTTAGATGCTTCTTCTGTTTTGTTTACTTGCTTATTCTATTTCTTGTAACATGTAGGTAAGTTACATACGGAAATAACTATTGTATGTGACTATTACATGAGATGTGGGACATAATTATGTCATATGGTCGCAGGATATTTTACATTTATAATGGTTTTGGTATGGACACAACTGCCCAGATGGGTACTGTCCCTCACAATGTGGGACAGGTGGTAACCCTGACCATTGGGCTAGACTTAGCTATTGGCAGCGTGCTAACATGATGCGTTTTGCTTCCACTTGGTATAACTATCAACACTGCATTAGAATATGGGGTTTTAAATGTCATTTGTTCGAGGGATGGGGACTTAATATTCAGCTACGTGCATTTGTGTTTGCTTCTTATTTTTGTGTTCGCAAGAACTGTCTTGCATGCTTTGCATACGTTTCAGTATCCATGGACACTGACAGGTGTGATTACTATTGCAGGCAGGCTGTAATATTCAGCATTTTAGGTTACACGTAAACAGCCGACATGTCCAAGCCTCCGTGTGGTGCTTCGACACACCCCATGCACTCACGCACGTTTCCTATGCACGTGAATGTGGCGGCAGCGCGCCTTCAATAATATGCATATGGCACTACTGCACCATCTGCATGCTGCACGGTCGGTGCAAGCCTAACGCCAGCCTTGCGCTGAGCTTCATGAATCCTGGGGCAAATAAATCAGGACGGCATAATATATTAAACGCTAAAGAAAAATCATGGATCATTAGATTAGGGGGTTGTTTTCACCAGGTCTTAATGATAATTTCTAAATCAACCAATGGGAGTGTGTCATATTGATTGAGTACATGTATTTAAATCCCCTATGTTTTATTTGGGGTATAACACTGAGGTAGGCATTATATACCGAAACCAGTCTGTTATTCATTTCATGAATTCAATTTGGCACTTTGTACTTAAAATATATTTGTTTCACTGACTGTGTGCTGGCCATTTTTTGTAATTTGATTTGAGTTCTTTTGGCTGTTTTACTTTGCCATACCTGCGAGGATTCTGGTGCAGTCAGAGATTGGAGTGTTTTCCTTTGCTTTTGGCCTCAGTCGGTGGTGTGTGAAGATGCCTATTTTTGCGTTTTTGGACTAATTGTCTGCTCACATTGGATTTATATGGAAAAAGTTGAATCTTTTTCAAAAAATGTTTATTCTTTGGTTGGCCAGCTGTATGTACATTTAAGTGGGCTATGAACTTTGGTTCATTTTTATATGCTTTTTTGGGCATTTAGATGGAGATAGCACTTCATAAGGTTAAATGAAGTTTGCAGTGATTATTCTCAAGTTTCAATAATTGCTTCATGCTGGATGAGACCTAAAGTGCCTGGTTTTCATAAATGAGACTGAAACATCTATGAGTACTGTTTGCTGTCACTTTGATAACAGTTTATAAAAAAGAAAAACAGAATCCTTGTAGTGATTGACTTTAAGCACTGAGGCCACAGGAGGTTTGCAGTAACTGTTTTCATACACTGGTGTTGGCCCAGTGATATATGGTAACAGGAGCTAGTACAGTTCATGACCATTTACAAACTGTTTAAAAGGCGCTGAAATATTCGCAAACATTTTGTACTAATGGTGAAAACATTTACTATATTTTATGGGATAAGTTCACAGTGACTAAGTTGGATGAGCCGTGGTGTTTTGCTTTCGCAAATGAGATTGAAACATCTGGATGGACTGTTTGCAGTTATACAGCTGCAGTGGTGCAGCGGTAGCATTGTTGCCTCACAGCAAGAGGTTCTCCTGTTCGATTCTCGGCTGGAGTGCCTTCTGTGTGGTGTCTGCATGTCCTCCCCGTGGTCGAGTGGCATTTGAAAGACGTGTGAATGAGTGTGCCTTTGCTGAAGGTTGGGTGTTGGGCTGGCAACTTGGTACCATAAAAATCTACTGCCAATCATTAGCAGACCGGAGTTCTGCTTTGGCGACCCCTAACCAGGAAACGTCGAAAAGAACAACAACAACGGCTCTTAAAACAGAAAAAAGAGTCTTCTTAGTGAGTGGCTGTAAACACTGAGGTGAAGGGAGTCTTCAGCAATTGTTTTCATTTACTAACGTTGGCCTAATGCCATATGACCACAGGAGCTGGTGCGGTTCAGCACCATTTATGAAGATTTATCTCAAAGGGGCTGATATATTCCAGTCCACAGGGCCCAATGACATTTTCAAACAGTCGCTTCACTGCAAGGCCATTGTTTGAAGCAAGAGAATAAGATACACTTCACACTTATGAAGCTACAGAAAGTTTGCAATGATTAGTTTTGTTTTCTCTAGTGATTCTAAGTGCAGGGTCTAAGCACAACTTTTTAGATTTTAAAGGAACTGGAACATTTGTAAACGTTGTTTCAGTTATGGTTGCGTAAGTGAGTAGGGCATGTGTTATATATGGCCATTAGTGTGTGTTTCACAAATTTCATTCATTTAATGTGATTGAATATATTTGTTGGCCATCGTATTAACATGTGTTAAACTTTTAGTTTTTCAATGTAAAGCTGCAAGTTTGAATAATTATTAAAGCTTTGTCTAAACAATAGTCTTGTTCAAATATGGATTTGTTAGAATGTTTAGATGAGTTGGCTGCTGATAAGGATGATATTGTGATTTTTTTTTGCAATCCCATCAGTCTGTACTTTTGGGTGAAGATGTTGGCAATTCATCCTTTTCATACACAGATATTTTTGAAATGTTAACGGCAGCTATGAAAAATCTTAGAACTAATGTATGGTATCTCAAACTGTTCAAGGCTTATATTTCAAAAGGTTTAACTCCAAGAGGTTTACGTATATGGTTGCAAACTTTAGTAAAACAAAATGATGATATTTTAACGAAAGAATGGTATGAAGCACAACAGGCAGCATCCATGTCATTTGTTAAGTTTTTATGTTCTTTCTTTGAATGTAGTTTAACCAGATCTGTGGAGGAGGTGTCTAAATTGACCAAGCAAAGATGTTTTAAAATCAAGATTTATATTGTGAAAATTTTAGGAAAGTTACAAAAGATTTGATGTCTGCAGAGAAGGAGTTTAAAGAATGTAAAGTTAGGAAATTTAACAGAGATATGAGGGATTATGCTCATGGTAAACCTTTTATTTTACAAAAGATGGTCAAATTTCCAATAATAGTGGTAGCACTTCAAGTCAGGTAAAATATAAAAGAAAAAATCCATCCTTAAGAAATCAGATGCTATAAATGAAACATCAGCTGATGATTCTCCATCAGCTTTAGAAACTGCTAATGAGACTATGCACAACTCTCCAGCAGCAAAGAAAAGAAATGTCCCTGTCCCACTGGAATTCAGAGAAGAGCTGTCAGAAAGCATCAAAGAAAATGCCAAAGAAATACCAGGCCTAGAGACTTTATTACAAATGTTAATTCTGAAGTAATTATTTTTTCTAAAGTACACAATATTTCATCTGTTCAACTCACCACCACTGAGGCTGACTTCCTAAATAAAGGGTTACATTTTGTACACAGTCATGTGGTTTCTGAGGAGGTTTTGTCAGTGATGTGGTTAATGTTAGTAGAAATTTGAATTTAAAATTATTCTTTCACAGTAAAGGGGTGGGTTCAGATTTAGAGCACACAGAGTTTAGAATTAGAAAGTCTAACTTTATACCTCCATTAATAAATCAGTAGCTGTTTTCGGCAACAAGTGTTGAAAGAATTACACTTTAACTTTAGATCCAATATGCATATATTCTGCTGGAATTTATCTAGATCCCAACAGGTTGCTTTGAAGAATTTACATAAAAATAAAAAAGTGGTCATCAGTAAGGCTGACGAAGGGGGTGTTGTTGTATGGGATTGGGACATGTACTTGGTCAAGGCTCAAAGGCAGCTTTCAGATCGTTGTTTTTATAGCAAAAATGGTGCTAGATCATAAGTTCAAGTTAGATATCAACCAATTTTTACAATTTGCCCTAGAAGAGTGGATTATTTCTAAGGGTGTGGTATTCCATCTAACAGTCCCTGACCTAATACAACAATATTTGTATATGGGCCCCAAAATTAATAAATTCTTTATGCAACCACCAAGAAGGCTTATTGTATCAGGGTGGGGGTCATTAACTGAAACATTATCAGCTTATTTAACCTAATTTTTGCAACCCTTGTTAAAATGAGTTTGTTCGAGAATTCAAGATATGACACAATTTTTAAATATTATACAAGAAAAGAGGGTTGGTACATGTGCACTTTGGATGCAAGTGCCCTTTATACCAGCATCCCACACTGGGTAGGCCTCATGGCCTTGGAATATTGGCTTAACAGAATACCTCTTTATAGTCCTGGGTTCAATATATAGTCCTGGGTTCAATATTTTATTTATTTTTTATTTTATTTATTTTACATTTGTTGACTGGGAGAGTCCGACTGGATACTTGTCCATTTTCAGTGGAGGCCCAGGGAAAAAAAGCTCCACAGATTAAGAACAAACAAGTATGAGATTTCTACATACCAAGCAAGTATTCATAGGAAAACACATGATTTAAGAAGATTCCATAGTTTTAAGGTTACAAAGTTCAGAATTCATTGGTAGTCGCAAGATTTAACAAAATTCCTTAGTTTAAAATTAGAGTAAAGTAGTACTTAGAATGTACTAGTTTCCAGTAATAACATTGATTGAGACAAATGTAAGTAAAAGGGGGTTGGTAGTGGATGTTAGGGTTAGTTTTGTGAGATGTGGTTGGGTTTAAAGTTGGAATGTGTATAATTGCGGACTGTTGGTGTGGGTGTTTGCAGGCGAGGCACTATAAGGAGGAGTCATGATTCTTCTTGAATGGAAAGACGTGAAAGGGAGCACAAGAGTGGGTCAGAGGGTGTGTTTGATATGGGTCAACCTGGTGGGTAGCAAGGGCATAGCCATGTGAGTTTTAGATGTTCTTTTAGTATCTTTTTGAATGTAACCGTTGAGTTGGCTGAGGTAATAGCAGAAGGTAATGATTTCCATATTTTACTGATGTAGTTAGGGAAGAGGGAGTCACCTGCTGTGTTATTGCTTTTTGTCACCTTGTTTAGTCTTTTATCACTAGAATGAAGTTGTCTGGTATTTGTAGTTTAAGTAGATTAGATAGTGCTAGGGTTTTGTGAAAGCATACATTTCTTTTATGCTTGACTGAGCATGTGCTTATTAAGAACGTATTCTATTTCAATGGTGAGCGTTTATCTACAATTAAAGACAAGTAATATCCGTGGTATCCCCGAAGTCTCAAAACAACCCACTAAAGTGTAGTGGGTCTAAAAACAAAACAGTATAAGAAACTTCTCTGTGTGGAAGATTTCCACACAGAGAAGTTTCTTACACTGTTTTATCTACAATTAAAGAGTACGGCCATGGGTGCTTCTTTTGCTCCCATATATGCCGACCTTTTTATGGTTTTTTTGGAGGAACAGATTATATATATGACTCATGCCATAAAATATTTTTGGATGTTATGGATATTTGGAGGAGATACTTGAAAGACTGCTGGTTGTTCTGGAAATCAGACCCTATGTACTTAGCTGAATTTATTGAATATTTAAAAGAAAATAAATGGGGGATAGAATTTATGGTAAAACATGAGCTCAAACATATTACATTTTTGGATGTGGATATTCACAAAAATGATGATGGTACATTCAGATGTACAATTTCAGGAAATAGCCCCAATTTAACAACTTATTGCATACTGGTAGTTGTCATCCTGGACATATTATTTGTAACATACCAAAATCTCAGTTTATAAGGATACGTAGAATGTGTTCAGAAGAGCAAGAATGTACAAAATAAGAATATGCATTGGTTGGCAGATTCTGTAATGGGGTTATAAGTGCCAGGTGGTTGCACAGACACAAGATTTGGTTAGGGAGTTGATAGATCACAGCTGTTAAAATACAAACATAAGAAAACTTCTGACAATACACTGAGACTAATTACATGTTTTAAAATAATACTCCATTTTTTAAGAATATAGAAGAACAGTGGGAAAAATTGTCAGATAAGGTGCTGAGCAATTTTATTACCATCTAGATGTCAATTTTCATATCAGAGGGGCAAGTTAGTGGAAGGATAGTTTAATCATTACAAACGTAATTATGTTCATATGAAAGAAGAAAGACAAACAGTAGGTGGGAGTTTGTTGCAAGGTTGTCAGCCTTGTAGGCATTGCTCCATGTGTAGGTTTGTTGGTAAGACAAAACAATTTACTACGAAAAATACATCTAAAGTTTTTGTCATTTTGTTTGGAAATTGTGACTCTGACTGGGTTATTTATCTTGTCACTTGTAATTGTTCAGCTTTCTATATTGGGCAAACTTCACGTCCTTTAAAACTATGTATGACTGAGCATATGAATTATATCAGAAATGGTCGTATGTCAAATGCTATCTATAAGCAAATTATAAAACATTCCACTTCTAAATTTACTTTTGTTGTTTTTGATAGAATTGTATATAATAGATCAAATAAACCAGGATGGCATAACATACAGTATGAAATACTAAAGAAAAATCATGGATCAGTAGACGGGGGCTTTGTTTTCAGCATGTCTTAATGATCATTTCTAAATCAACCAATGGAAGTGTCATATTGACTGAGTACATGTATTTAAATCCCCTATGTTTTATTCGGTCTACATCAGAGCATCAAAGTTTTAAAACTTCAAATGTTCTAATATTGACCCCTATTCAGCAAACGCTAAAAATAGAGAAGCTGCAGAACACCAAAATTTTTCCTAGGGAAAGAATTCGGTTGGCCGTTTCTGTGGCTTTGCTATTTTCAGCTCTGTGGTGGAAAGTTACGGGTTGGGTTCAGGTAAGTGTGCGATTGTGTGGACATTAGGGTTAGGGCACGGGTTAGGTGAGTTAGGGTTAGGACACGGGTTAGGTGAGTTAGGGTTAGGGCTCGGGTTAAGTGAGTTAGATTTAGGGGTGGGTTAAGTGAGTTAGGGTTAGGGTGCGGGTCAAATGAGTGTGCGATAGTGACAGACTTTAGGGTTGGGGCGGGTTAAGTGAGTTAGGGTTAGGGCGCAGGTCAGGTGAGTGTGCGATAGTGACAGACTTTAGGGTTGGGGTGGGTTAAGTGAGTTAGGGTTAGGAAGCAGGTTAGGTGAGTGTGCAATAGTGACATACCTTAGGGTTATGGTTTGGGTTAAGGTAAGTGGATAGATAGTAGTGTATGTACAGTTTAGTGTAGGGTTAGATGCAGGATTTTAAGACTATGTGTGTGGGTTGCTGTTTCTTTGGTGTGCTTGTGTTGTGTGTATATATTTCGGAATAGCAAATTTTTTCCATGGGAATAAATCCGCTGTTCTGAATGTTCGATATTTTGTGGTTTAGATATTTTAGGTTCGATGAAATAGTGTTCACTATTTTCATCTTTTGATAACGTGATATAAGCATGTTTTATTTGGGGTATAACACTGAAGAAAGCATTATGTACCAAAACGGGTCTGTTACTTATTTCACAAAGTTTGGTACGTTGTACTTAAAAATATTTATTTCACCGACTATGTGTGTTGTCCATTTTTTTGTAATTTGCTTTGAGCTCTTTCGACCATTGCACTTTGCTATACTTAAGAGGATTCTGGTAGAGTCAGAGACTAATTTTCAAACAACAACAGGCAGCTGTTCCATAAAACAGCTCCAGGAAATCAAACTCTGCTTTCACTATCTCATAATTATGGAGAAGGAGAAAATACTAGATTTTTCCCAGAAACTACTTTTTTATTTATTTGTTGACAGGTTAATTCCATTAGGCCAGTGCCCTCTTTTCAGGGGAGATCTGAGGTGGTATTCGTATTGACTTTGGAAAATTTGGCAGAGCACCAGAGACCTACTCTTTTTGAGCACTAAATTTCATCAGAAGCCTGTCACTAGTGCTTAGAAGAACTCCAAGATGGAGGTAGCAGAAGAAACAGCATGGAGGAGAACTGTGTAAAATAATTTGAAAAATATGGAGAAGGATACTGAACAGATGGAAACAGCATAGCTCTCAACCTTCCACCTCCAAAATGAGGAACACTGCCTCTCATACTGTGTTACAAATGGTCAAAATGTAGAACACCTTCTAATAGCATACTAAAGGTCACAGGATGGTTAAAATGTGTTTCATTATACTTATTAGAAGTTCTTTTGATGAACCAATATGATTCAGTACTAATTACCATGGATTTCAGTTTAAAAAATTCATAACAAGGAATGTGTGATGGACCTTTTCAATGTGGAACTTTGAGGAACATAGACTTTTTAATACCCACAATGAGGAACATTCCTCGTAATGAGGTACACTTGAAAGGTATGGGAAATAGTGATGCGTAAGGTAGCAGGTGCTGATGTTCTTCGTGTTTCACTGTTGCAGTCATCACACTTGGGTTATCTGCCTGCAGATAGCCCTCAGTCGGCCCGAATACCAGAGTTTTGGGATTTCTGCATTGGATGCTGTCGCCTCTTCCATGATGTCAGGTAGTTAGGGGTATAAAACATGCAGCCGATACCATTACATCAGTCTTTCTTGCCGTGAAGGAGCCCAAAGCAGAAGCAGTTTGCAAGTGCTGGTCGGCCGCTACCTGAAATTTTCATTTTTCATGTTTCAGACCTGAAGTCTTCTAAAGCTAAGTACCCCGTTGGGGATTCTTTTTTCTTGCTCTAATCAATGTCAGAAAAAATTAACAATTGTCTTGCCTGTGGAAAGCAAATACCTCACAGAGATTTTCATTTTTACTGCGTCACCTGTTTAGGCCCGGACCATGACATCCCTCACTGTCGGATTTGTGCCTTGTTTAATGCCCGAACCATTTATCGTCGGGCTATTTTTGTAGCTAAATTCTTTCACTCTCATTCTCCATATTCCGAAATGGCTTCGGTAAGCCATCGACTACCGATCTTCCGAAAAAGCGAAAGGACAAAGACAGACAGACTGCATAGGTCAATAACTGCCAACGACACTTCCATTAAGCTAGTCGCCAGTCTGCTGGTACTCAGTGAGGCACCTTTGCAGCCCCTGATGCCTGCTTCTACAAATTCACAGGCCTCTGCTGAGACCCTTTTGGAGTCTGGTATGCCGCAAGATGCTTCTTCGACTATGGAACCTGCAGATGTCTCTACCTTGGATGGGTCCAGAGCCACTGTGCAGGCACCGGCTTCTGAGGGTGTATTCCAACTTACCGATATTCATATTAAACTGACAACTTCATTTTCAACTAAAACTTCTGAGTTTCTCAGGCCCAGAGTTCGCACTACTCCTAGAAAACTGATGTCCAAAGCGCAAGCTCAAGCTACCATGCCACAAACAAATGCTTAGAATGGCTGAAGACCTTATTACTCTAATTAGGGGAAGCCAGCCTTCCCCTGCTAAAAGACAAATAACTGAATTTCCTTCTGATTCTACAGACCAGGAGTCTGATGACTCTGACCCTTCTGATTACCAGGACATACCCTTATCTACCTATGAGGATTCAGATGCAGAGAAATCCATTCCCTCTGCCTCCCCTCCAGAGGATTTTTCTTTGGATGAAACCTTGCATACCTTAAGAGAGCATTTCCACTGGAAATGCCAGGACTATCCTCAGTCCAAAAAGAATTTGCCTCAGCACAGGCCTCTAGCTATACCCCCTGTCCTGGATATTGTATATGATGTCTTCTTGGAGTCCAGTCTTACTCCTGACACCTTACCACCATCTCCTAGAAAACCTGACAGGTACTACAGAGTACCTGACTCTCACAAATTTCTTTTTAAGAATCCTATTGCGGATTCAGAGACCATTTTCCAGGAACCTAAAGGCATTAAGGCTACTACAGCCAAAAATCCTACCCCTTCAGACAGGGATTCTAGAGCTTTAGACAGATGGGGTAAGAAGGTATATACCTCTGCAACTCTTGCCATCAGGGCTTTGAATTGCCAGTTTCACATGTTGAAGTACCAGCAACATATTATGGAACTAATTAAACAAAAAATGGTGTTACTTCCAAATTGTGCAGAAAATAAAGATTTACAAGAGTTAATGCATTCTGCAAACCAAATTAGTAAACATACTTTGCAGTGTTGGTTTGATGCCTTAGAAGCACCTTGCAGGGTTGCTGTCACTGGGTCTGTATTGAGAAGGCATGCTTGGCTAAAGGAACAAGGCTTGCCAGACCATGTCAAAGCAGAATTACTAGATGCTCCATTAAATCAGGAGTGTTTGTTTGACACAAAAGCAGAAGTTCTTAAAAAGATGGAAGAAAAAGCTAAATCTATGCAAACCGTCAAAGATTTCTTACAGATGCAGCCACCTAGATTCAGTAGGCATTGGCCTTCAAAAAACTGGTCCTTTCCAGTACCTCTCAGTCCAAACCCAGGGGAAACAGACCACCAAGACTACAGTCTCAGGGTATGCAGAGATCTAAACAATGGAGTGTTTCCACCTCAAACCAGGGAGTGGTAAGCCACCCCCTTATGGAAAAAGTTCCCAATGACTTTCCAATTATCCTTCCCAGCCATGCCCAAGTACTTGCGCCCCCTAGGAGGAAAACCCACCCTTCATGCAACAAACTGGATGTCCATTACTCAGGACCGATGGGTTCTAAACATTGTATACCAGGGATACAGATTCTACTTCCACTCACTGCCAACCCCAAGCGGGTTGCCATATCTTCCTCCAAACCAGTGGGCAGAGGCTGAAAAGCAAGTACTTTCCCTTTTCCATATCAGGGCTATTCAACCTGTTCCAGTAGAACAAAGGGGACAGGGTTTCTGCACCAGACTGTTCCTGGTGCCCAGAAAAGAGCTCTTGGCGCCCTATCCTGGATCTATCAGTTCTCAACATCTTTCTGGTGGTCCCAAAATTCAAAATGCTTACACTGCAACAGCTTCTTCCTATGCTAGCCAAGGATGCCTGGTTAGCCACCCTAGACTTAAAAGAAGCTTATCTGCACATCCCCATAAGGGAGTCTTACAGGAAATATCTATGTTTCAGGGCAGGCTCTATGCACTGTCAGTTCTCTGCACTTTGCTTTGGCTTATCTACTGTGCCCAGAATATTCACAAAATGCCTGGCTCCAGCCATTGCATACTGCAGGCAGAGAAATATTCAAATCTACCCATACTTGGACGATTGCCTGACTCAGGCAGACAGTCAGGAATTGCTACTTCAGAACCTGGCATTTGTAAAAAGACTTCTAACTTCACTGGGATACACCATCAAAGAAAATAAATCAGAACTGGTGCCCAGCCAACAAATTGTATTCCTGGGAGCAAGCTTTAACACAACTTCCCAGATGGCATTCCTCACTCCAGAAAAGCAGGTCCATTTGACAAACTATTTCAAACTAATGGCCACCAAAACCCAGCTATCTGCAAGGAAAATACTACTAGCCCTAGGGTTCATGGCCTCATGCATTCTGCTAATTCCATATGCAAGACTGCATATGAGGAAACTTCAATGGTACTTAAAAAGTCTCTGGTGTCAACATTCTCAGGACCTGGAAACAGTGATTCCTATCATACCTTGTCTAAGGGCAGAGTTTCTTTGGTGAGCAGAAGCATGCAACCACAACAAGGGACTTCCTTTCACTCAACTCCTCGCCGCCCAAGCCCTGACAACAGACGCATCAGAATATGCATGGGGTGCTCACATGGCAGGCAAATGGAGCCCAGAACAAATTCCCCTGCATATCAACCAAAAAGAGATGCTAGCTGTACAGAATGCTCTGACAGCCTTCAAATATCTTATCCTTCCAGGACAGCTCCTGATAGACAGACAACACCACAGTTATGTGGTACATAAACAAGCAAGGCGGAACTCATTCTTGCCCACTCGGCAGGTTAGCCATGGCTCTGTGGAACACAGCCTTGAGCATCCAACTGCACCTACAAGCTCAATTCCTGCAAGGCAAGCAAAATTCACTGGCAGATGACTTAAGCAGAAATCTATTGGACCCTCATGAGTGGAAACTGGAACCCAACTCATTCAAACTTCTAACCCAGAGGTGGGGAACACTGGAGGTGGACCTTTTTGCCTCCCCACAAAACCACCAATTGAGAAAATTTTGCACCAGGAACCCTCACAGCAGAGCCTGGAAGGTGGACGCCCTATCCTTTACATGGGAAAACCTCTCAATTTATGCCTTTCCTCCTATGCCCCTCCTCTCAAAAGTACTATTCAAGATTAAACAGGTCAGGCCAAGGGCAATCCTTATTGCAACAGACTAGCCATGCCAGCACTGGTACCCACTCCTACGCAGTCTGACAGCAATGCCACCCTGGCACCTACATCAGGCACCTTCCCTGCTGTCTCAGCAGGAGGGACAGATTTTGCATCCACAGCTGCAAACCCTAAACCTTGCAGCCTGGCTTAGCCCCTAAATACACCACCAGCATCCCTCAGCAAACAGGTGCTGGACATCATCCTTGAGGCCAGAAGACCTAGTACTAGGAAATCCTATGATGAAAAGTGGAAAAGATATTGTTCTTGGAGTCAATCTCAAGGAAAGGACACAGCTGTGCCCACCTTACCTCAAATCCTTGATTACCTAGCAGAGCTGCTGCACAGAGGCCTGTCCTTCTCATCAATTAAGATTCATGCCTCTGCCATCTCAGCTCATTATAATACTGAGCCACCTCTCTTTTCTCACCCTCTCATCAAACAGTTCCTGAGAGGAGATAACAATTTAAGGCCCACTAGGAGAGCTCCCACCCCAGCCTGGGACCTTAACTTTGTACTGGAGAAGCCCACACTTCCCCCTTTTGAACCTGCTGCTTCAGCAGAGTTAAAATTCCTCTCTTGGAAAACAGCCTTACTTCTAGCTATTACTTCAGCAAGAAGGGTGTCTGAGTTACAGGCACTAATGGCAGTGAAGCCCTTCATTCTTTTCCATGCTGACAGGGTTTCCCTCGGGACTAACCCTTCCTTTATGCCCAATGTGGTATCCAGTGTGGCTTTAAACCAATCCATCCATTTGCCAACCTTTTTCCCTAATCCTCAGAATAAAAGGGAAAGGATCCTGCACTCCTTGGACATACACAGACAGCTCAGGTTCTACCTTGACAGGACTAAGCCTTTCAGAAAATCTGACCAGCTGCTAATCAGCTTTGCTTCAGGGGCAGAGAGCAAGGCCATTTCGAAGCAAACCATTTCCAAACGGGTAACACACTGCATCCATTTCTGCTACAAGCACCATGGAAAACCTAACCCTCTGGGGATCAGAACTCATTCCACTAGAGCTACTTCAAACTCTACAGCATTTCTCGGGGGAGTCCCTACCAGGGGCATCCTGGAAGCTGCAACCTGGAGTTCTGTACATACCTTCACCAAGCATTACCACTTACCTGTTTTTTCTAAATCCAGAGCTGGATTTGCTACAGCAGTCTTACAAGGCCTGCTAGCCAGCCCTAACACTTCTTGACTGCCGCTACCCTTCCTCAGCTTTGGGAATCAACCCAAATGTGATGACTGCAACAGTGAAACACAAAGAACATAGTACAGTTGTGTACACTTACCATAAATGTAGATGTTCGAGTGTATTCACTGTCACAGTCCTGGTTTCCCTCCCTCCAGCCCCCTGGCTTTCTCTATCCTTTCTACCTGTCCTCTTTATGGTCATCTTTTATGGCAGGGGTATTTACTTTTACTGGAGGTGTTCCACACCATGTAAGAGCTTCCTATTTTGGGGGGTCCTGACATCTGGGGCAAGAAAAACTGATGCAATGGCATTGGCTGCATGTTTTATACCCCTGACGACCTGACGCCATGGAAGAGGCAACAGCATCCAGCGCAGAAATCCCAGGACTCTGGTATTCAGGCCAACTGAGGGCTACCTGCAGGCAGATAACCCAACTGTGATGACTGCAACAGTGAATACACTCAAACATCTACATTTATGGTAAATGTACACTGTACTTTCTGGAAACTCCATGAGCTAATTCTATCATTTTACTGGATGATACAAATAAACTTCTCAGATTGATTCTGTGCAGGGAAGCATTGTAACAATAGAGCTGGAGGATGGTGGAAAGCAGAATAAAAAATTGTTGGAGCTGTTAGACAAGGAGGAACTGAGAGATAAGTCTGTTGTATCATGAGGTTAGATGGTAGATTGTGTGTTTAGTAAGGATGAGAAACAGAAAAAAACTTTTTTATAAAGGTACTGGCAAAGAAGAATAATTTTTGTGCACAAGTAAAACCTTTTCAGATGTGGTCAGTTGTAACGAGTCAAGAAATTGGCACTGTGAATGTTTTTCATTATATAAAAATGGAGCACTGTGAAACTAAGAACTAGAAATGGTGCTGGTGTAGCATGATACTTTATTAGGAATACTTTAGTCACGCCATTAGGGTTTTCTATAACAGATGCAAGGTCTTCTATTCATTTAGGGTAAAGAGGCCTTCTGTGATGTTACATCTGAAACTGAATTTTGCTGCATAAATTCCTAAATGAATGTGAAAAGAAAAAGGACATTTAGACATGGAACAATTATATTTTTGTTGGTCAAGGACTGAATTTAAAAAATAATGTGTTGTGCAATTCAGAACTGATATCAAACAAGAAAAATAAAAACTGTTTACTTACATGTTGTGACAAAACCAAACATTAAGAAAACATCAGATGACAAGCATGTATGGAATGGTAATTGGGAAACAGATGCGTTTAAATTTAAAGCTGCATGTTTAGCAACTTTTATCTAGAGTGGTACTTGTGGAAGATTGTAGGGATACTTTAAAGTACCAAGGCCAACTGAAAACCTCCTATTTTTTGTGGGAACATGAAACATTTAATTCAAGGAAGTAAAAAGATTAAGTGCTATGGAATGAATAAATGTAAAATGGAATGCAGGGTGTGTGGGTAGGAAAATTATTTTTGGTTTGACTGTGCAAATATAAAGTATAACAGTACAACAGGAAATGTAGAAGTTATCAAATAAGTGAATGACATAATTATACAACAAGTAAGGGTGGATGAGAAGAAAGATGTGAATGAAGAATGTAAAGCTAATTTTTTCAAGAAGGTGACGTACATTTAGGCTTACAGGAAGTTGAAACTGAGACATGGGACATGTTTGGGCAACTAAGTGAACAATCGGATCAGGAAGAAGGGGAAGTGGAGGAAATGGTTATATTAGAGAGGAAAAATACTATGGAACAAAGCGTAAGAGTAAGGAAACGAAAGTTTAGAAATATACCTCCAAAAGTTAAAAAAAGGGAAAGCGATATTGTTAGACTAGTCTCAATTAATGTCAACAATCTTACAAATAAGTTTAGAAGAGTATCAATACTGGAATGATGTGTAGGTTTATGTGCTGACATCATCTATTGACAAAACATAAGGACTATACCTCTTGAAGACAGAAAGCAAGCTGAAAATTCTGAGGATACAAAATTGCATGGAATTTAGTTAATGAATGATGTTTTTAAGAGTGATATTTTTGTTTAATGATAGAGTGAAAGTATTAAACATTCACACTGTTTACACTGGAAGAATAACTCTGGTAGATATCAGAATGGAAAACAATGTATTCAGACATATAGCAATTTATGTACATCAAAGCAAAATGCAGCAATAGGCTTCAAATGTGCTAAACCAAACACTATTAAAATAAAAATGCGCATGAAGCAGATATGGCAAAATCATTTTACTTAAGCACTTTTGTCCTCAATACAAATGAACTTCCACAGAATGCAAACACATGTATTTTATACAAATGGATAGCAGTGTGGACATGGTTGAAATTTCAAATCCCTGAACAATATAGGCTATAATGAGCGCTTACATAAATGAAGGAAAATGAATAAAAAGTTTAACTAATGAAGTTAGCAAAATAAATGAAAAGAAGGACGAATGCAGAAAATTGTGGAAAGAGCATATGGTGATGACAGTGCATTATGAACATTGGACTTATTGGTGGGTGGTGTATAAATAAATGTATAAAATAGTGTTTTAGAAGATTAAAACAGAATAAAAAGAAGAGTTAAGCTGGAATATGATGAAACTTTGAGAATGTATAAAAATGAGATGGAACAAGATAGTGTAAACTAAAGATAATGATGCATAGACAAAACACAAATCTTTTTAAAAGAAAAAGGAGGAATATTTACCTTTTTAGGGAAAAGCTAAAGCAAGAGAATGGAAGGACAATAGTAGATGAAAAAGGCAATATAAAATATCAACAGGAAGAAAATCCAGGAAGTGGTTGAAAAATTTATGACTAGAATGTATTAAAATGATGAAGTAAAAGGAGAAAATTAGAAGGTGAAAGGGATATCTGGACATGTCAAGAAATATTTTGAAGAAAACGTTAAAATGGAAGAATTTGAGGAAACTAAGGGAGAGAAGGGAGGAATCAGCACCAGGACTAAATAGATAAAGTTATGGATATTGTTAAGCAATGGATGGAAATAGGAAAAGAGTGTTTGTTAAAATATGAATGAGCGGTTGTGATAGATACAAAAAAAGAAGAAATATAATGCTAATAATAATGGTAAGAATAAATTGGATGAAAGTGAAAAAAAGAGTGTTTGTTAAAATATGAATGAGTGATTGTGATAGATATAGAAGAAAAGAGATATGATGCTGACACCCCTAAAAGTAGAATCAGTGGTCAGAGATTTTGGAATGCATGTTGACAGGAACCTGACCTTTAACTACATGTCTATATGTGGTGAGAAAATCATTCTGCTCTGCACAACTTATAAGTAAGAACATGGCATCCGGGTCCAAGGATGCCATTGTTATGCTGTACTTGGCTCTCATCAGACCAGTCATTGAGTACAATCTACCCTTTGGTGTGCATCTGACCTGGCACTTGCAACAGCTTTAGCGACCACAGAGATTACTCACAAAATGAATACAAGAGTAAACAACTAGTCCTATGTGAACTGCTTCAAATCCCTATCCCTGTACTCAGTCTACTACAAACTGCTGTTCAGCAATATATGGACTAGCCTACAAGGCAATCTCTGATCCCACACTAATGGATTTGCTACATATATGCAAAACAAATATCCTCAGAAATGCCTATTCTAAAGACCTAAACCTTGTCTATGACATAAACAAGACATGTTGGAGGGATAGGTATGTGTCCCAAAGATTACCCCTTCTCTGGAACAGGCTTCCCACCCTTATCAAGCAAAGCTCATCCCTAACCCTATTCAAATATAACTTGGACCAGTGCATGGGAAATCACAAATTTAATCCTGATTTGGCACATATGTCCTGTCTGGACAGTAGCAGCCTGTGAAGGTTTGATGCGTACAAGCCTATATCATAACCATAAAATTCCTTGGGGTATTGATGCATGTCAGCAATATTTTATTAAAACTGTGGTAAGCTTGGCTAGGCTTAAAATGGCTCTTGGCCACAATAGCCTAGCAACTTGCTATTAACCCATACAAAAAACTGGATGCTAATAACACAAAAAAATACAGATTACAATTTCTTTATGAAAATAATGCAAAAAGGATGCCAAAAGTAGTTTGCATTATGGAAATAGGGTATTTGGTGAGATGAAAGAGATATTAGTAATGATAAAAGAAGTGGTAGATATAACTTTGAAAGAAAACAAGGAAGTAAGATTATTGAAATGTGATACATCAAAAACATTTAACATGATAAGCCATGAAGTGGTGTAGAATATAATACAGGTGTATGGGATTCTGTAAAAAGTAGTGAATGTGTTATGAAAAATCCTGAGTAAAAACTAAGGTAAATGGATAGATAGGAAGGGAAATAAGAATTTATAGAAGAAATAAAAAAGATTGTCTCAGGAGCATGTGTCTTTATGTATTGGTGAAGAATGCAATAATACAAGCGTGCCCTTGAGGTATGAAAGAAACAAGATGGAAAATGAAGAAAGAAACTGTAATACCTACGTATTTGTCATATATGGGTTATTTGGTTAAGATATTGTGGTAAAGATTGAAAGTTTTGTTTTTAAATGAAGAGTAAGGCATTTTGGCGAAATTAAGAAAATGAATGGTATATACTGTATTATACAAAAAAGAAATAATTGCATTGGGAGTGAAAGTTGGAGAGCATAAAAGTAAAAAGAGGACAATGGAAAGATATAACAGAAAAAAATTAAAAAGTTATTGATTTGGTGGAAAAGTTTTCTCACGTAAGACAGATATATATTAAGTACTTATATATTTGGGAAACTAGTATACTTTTGGGGTGTACATGTTTCCAGGTAAGATGGATAAAGAGATGTTAAAGGCATTTTTAAGTATTATTTGAGGGTCGGGATAGAACCCAGTTAAAAGAAGGGGAATATATAATTAAAAAGAAGGAGATTTGCATTAAAAAACTGGTATATATTTATCATCCATGTATCTGTTTTGAGTAATAGGGAATGTAAATGAGTGAGAAACAAAAATGACAGGAAAATGTTACATGTGAAGTATGAAGAAACATGGTAATATGTATGACGTTGTGAGGTATTGCCAGCTGTACCAAAAGAGGTGAGACGGTACATGTGTGGCATCGTCCAGCTTGGCTGACTGACGTTTTGTAAATAATCTTATGTCATTTGACCGTCACATTGATTTGTACAGATGCTTGTATTAAAATGTATTTGTAAAAGTTGCTTATGTTAAAAATTCTGCAACAGAATCTTAACAGAGTTCTAAAGGTGAATTGTGCCAGAGTCAGGTGACTAGATGTGATGTCATTCTATAACCAGCTGAAGGATGGAACTCTGGCAGCAGCAGTTTGTTTGTTTTTGTTTTTGTTTGGAATCTGATATAAAATATCTAGGTCAGTTATCACAGTTCAGTTATTTGTACAGTTCAGTCAGTGTGTGGTATCTCATCTTGCCTTGTGGAAGTGGGCATCTCAGCAATACATCTTGTCTTGCGATAATAAGTGAGTTAACTGGGGACAGTTTCTCTTTAGTTCAGTTAGGAAAAGTACAGTGAGATTAGTGTAGTATTATTTCATTTTTCCTGCATCTGTAGATTCTGTCTGTTACTTTTATATGTCCTGTTACTGAAAACTGTTGTTTATTGTAACTAAATATGAAGTATTCTCCTGTTTTCTATTTTATTATCCGTTGTTAAATATTTTATACCTTTTCATTATGGCTAGTCTTTTAGAGAATACTTTTAACATCTTGAGGGTACTTATGCTTATTTTAGTGACACTGTGGCCACTCTGAAAAGCCTTACTGCTTCGGTCACACTCTACCATTTATATCAGTATTAATTTGACACAGTATAATTGTTACCCTTTGTAAGAGCCTTACAGTATCTGGCTGGCAGCAGCAATCTCCCTTGTAGTCTGGGGGGAGAGGGGTGCACAGTTGTGAATCTGTGTCAGCCTTTCCCAGGTGTGTGTGTGTGTGTGTGTGTGTGTGTGTGTGTGTGTGTGTGTGTGTGTGTGTGTGTGTGTGTGTGTGTGTGTGTGTGTGTGTGTGTGTGTGTCTGTGAAATCAGATATTCAAGTGGGTGGGTCAGATATGTGGAACTGGGACACAGTGCTCCAATGTGAGTCTTGTTTGGGATGCTCTTGGGGGAAATTGTGCTTGATGCAGAGAACTGCACTTGAAATACTGTGTAAATCCATTCCTGTTCTTTTAGTGACTGTCTCACTGGTGTAAGTGGTGAGGACTGAGGCTCTTTGATTACTGGCCTGGGTAAAGAGGGCTCGTCACAATATGAATGGAGGAAAAATATTTAGCAAGCAGGACAAGATAGAAGGGAAAGAAAATTAAAAAAAAGTAAAGTTATGAAAAATGAAGTGTAATAAAATTGGTAGAAATAGAAAGTAAAGGTATAATATGATAGGAGAAAAATTTTACTGTGTGTATCCATGGAATTAATTAAAGGAAAATGTTTGAGATGTTTTACTAGGCAGAGGATTTTTTATGGAGAATTTTAATGGATAAATTATCAGTAAAAGGTAATATGAAATATAAAGTAATCAAGGAAAGAAAATGCAATGAGTGTAATGAGGAAGAAACAAATCATTGTTTTTGGAACTTAATGCAAATGGAATGTTTTGAAGAATGTTTAAAAAATAGTATAAATGGGAATGATTCAGAAATATAAATATGCATTTGGTAGTGTATGAAAAGTATGTGAAAGGAAGGAAATGAGAAATTGACAAATGGGACAAAATGTTTGTAGCAATATGGGTATTTGTGAAAAGAAGAGATGGACTATTGTATAATAAAATAGAAAAGATGAAGCTGTGTTAGCTAAAATAAAAATATGGTTATGGAAGAAACTATGGGGTAGAAGGAAGGGTAAAAATGTAAGAGAAATAAGGGAATATCCTTAATGTGATCAGAATGTGATTCTGACAATATTCAAAGTGTAAATACTATTAATGTGATACTGAAAGTGTAGATATTGTGTATATGAAAGTGAAAATAATGAAAAAAATGTGTATAATGCTAAGACGTAGAAATAAAGCATCAGCAAGTGCCGTGGGATCGTTTACATTCACCTGAATCTGCAGATGATTCATTGGTTTAATTTGTCATCCAAAGGATGACACAACCAGGAGTGCAGTATGACCCTAATGCTGCATGGTCGTGTCAGTTTTGGAAAATTAATCCAAGTTTCTGGAATGGGAATGGTGCCAAAGCCTTCTGATAGTCTAGCACCAAAGAGGAGTGTATTTGCTATGTGTTTTTCTTTCTTAGATGCCCTAATAAATTGGAATAATAGTAATTCAAATAAGCAACCACCATTGTGTTCAGTTTATTTTACTCCAAGAGGTGCATAGATTAAATGAGTCAAAGGGGACCAGAGTTATCTAAATGATCAAATATTGTAGACTGTACAACTGTAAAATGCATTGATACAATATGTGTTCAGGTTTAATTTATGAAGGGGCATTACATGATAATTGCAGTGTCAGTGTAATGCCATCAGTGACAAATTGTATAAGTTGGGCCCTGAGTGGTTTTCAAACCAAGTGGGCCCTCCATTGATTACACACATGCACATACACACGCGCACACACACACAGACACTGAAACATACACACACATATACATATACATACACATACACACTCACACACACACATACATAAATACATATACACACAACTACACGTGCACATACACACACACACACACACACACACACACACACACACACACACACACACACACACACACACAAATATATAGAATTTTTAGACCACACATAAATGTACATGTTATTTTGGATTAATTTACCTGAATGTGCATGTACTTTTCTAATTTATATCGATTGTTCAATAAAGCATATACTCTGTGTGTTTAAAATCTGAGTATTCTTGGCCATTTCACCCAGCAAGAAGTGAAATAAAAACATATATATTTTCTCACAGCTCTCCAGTCCATTTGAACAGCCTGTTGTTCCTAGTGCACATTGCATGGAAACATGGAGAGATTGCATTAACATGTGTCATATCAACATTTAAAAAACACTATAACTTAATTAGAAATGTATTTGAGGAAGGAACAGACAGTGAAGTCTAGTCACCTACAAGCTGATGCATAGATAAAGTAATGAAAAGGATGGGGGGAAAATGATTAAGTTAGAGGTAACATATCTAGGCCCACAGGAGAACATAAATAGGGTTATGAGAACCGCAGCACAGATTTCAGTCTACAGCAAATGTAAAAGAAATGCACAGCCTTCAACATATGCACAAGTGCCAGGGCAGATGGAGAGCAGGGATGCAGCCACAAACTGAAGAATATGCATGTAAAAGTGTCATGAATTGCGCATTCTCAGTAGGACAGACATTTGTGGTCATGTGATAGAAATAATGACCCATGATCATATCAACCACCACATCTGGGAAATAGCCAAAAGCTGTCCAACTGTACTGGCTCTGGATGCTGCCAGTTGCACAGCAGTATTGTGATGGCATGCATTAGAGTATCAGAGTGGAATCTGGAGTAGAAATATGGGCTGTGGATGTCAAGCATGGTGGCCATTCATGTCCAGGTGTCACAAGACTTGCAGCAATGTCTACCAGCAGCAGTCAAGGACTGTTTGACAACAGGCTGTGACACACCACACTGCCACCCATGTGGACCTATGCCATATATACAGTGTGCCGTAATGTAATGTATTGCCCAAAAGTTCTCACACCAGATGCTAATTGTCTTCACACATGGCCTACAATATCTTTGTATGGTGCCTCATTATATAAATATAAAAGTCATGTACATCCTGAGCAATCCTTCTCACAGAAACTGCCTTTGCCTCATTTTTGCTAAGTATCCATCACTGCATGATAGCCACATGAAATCCATCACATCATGATCGAATTTTTTAAACATCATCATGGAGTGTGCCAACAATGTGTTTCAAGGCCGATATCAACCTCACTTTAGCTGCCTGGAAATCAAGTCATATGCCTGGTTGACCAACTACTGGATTTAATGTAGATACTGAGTTAAATGCAGTTCATGTTGCCCAAACAGCCAACATGGTGCATGCCTGCTAGAACTTGGAGGTAATTTCCAAGAAATCCTTAAGGATGTCTCATTGGTTAGCTGTTCATCTGGGGATTGTGATGATATGGTCTCATCCCCATCACCACTATTTTCTCCTTCAGAGAGTTGATAGTTGGTCTGGCTGTAACATGGAAATGTCATCTACCATGGTATTAACTACCACAGTGATCATTGCGGGAAGCAGAGCACAGAATGTGACACTGTGTTACTCGCCATCATATCCTGTGCGCCTATGGCTACTTCTTGCATTGAGTTTTTGTCATGGGGTAACAAAAGGAGATACTGCCAGGCCAGCTGTCTGGAATTTTGTAAATAATTGTATATCATTTGTGAATATTAATATGATTTATATAGAAGTGTGACAGAGGGAGATACTGTCAACATAGCTATCTGGAATTTTGTAAGTTTTTGTGTGTCATTTGTGAATAGCAACATGATTCGTATGCATATGTTACAAATGTATTAGAACTGTATGTCATATTGTATAGATGTGTGCTGAAGAGATATTTTGTATACACTATTGTAACTGTTTAACAGGGGAGACTGAAACACAGGAGATTAACTTGCAAAACATCAGAAGAATGGTTTAGTTTAAGTTACTTTATAGCTGGGCCATAAACAAAAGATGTTATATCTTAGTTTCAGTGCAGTAACAGACACAATGTCTAGAACTAGAAGTTTTTTGTATTGACTTTAAGTGTGGAGGAATGTAAATTGTTATATGACTTCCAACACTTGCCAAAGATCTGAGGGCTATGTATTTTTCACAGTGAGATGCTAAATGCTGGCAGTTTCTAGCAATGGGGGGTTTCACCTGGGATAGTCAGATGACAAAAGTGATTTCATCCTGCAAGTATCCCAGTAGTAATATTGGAAATATTATTTTAAGAACTTTCTGAGAGAGAGACTGGGCATTTCTGTATTTGTCTTTGACCTGACAGCATCAGCTAGGAAACCCACTCACCATATCTGTCTTGCCTTGCTATAAGTAAATAAATCTAGGGTACAGTAATTTCTCTTAGATACAGTTAGGAATATAGTGAAGTATAGCTTAGATGTGTTCTTTACTTATTTGAGACTGTCCTGCAATGTTGTTTTAAATATCTCCTGTAATTTTCAACTCTGAAGTAACTGTGATTGCTTACTGAGTACTTTCTTGCTCTTTTATTATTTATTATTAAATATATTTATACCTTTCAATTGTGGCTGGTCTGTCTAGAGATATTTAAGCTCTTAGATTACTTCCATATCTATTTTGTGACACTGTGCAGGCCACTCCTAACAGCATTGCTCTTAGTCAAACTACCATTTGGATTAATAGTAACATTACACAGTAAGATTGGACACCATATGTTAAGGGCCTTAAAGTAGCTGTGATAAGGAGTGGCTGGTGGCAGTCCAAACTACCTTATAGTCTGGGCAAAAAGGGGTATAGCTAGTAAACCTGTGCCAGCCTTTCCCAGGTGTGTGTGTGTGTGTGTGTGTGTGTGTGTGTGTGTGTGTGTGTGTGTGTGTGTGTGTGTATAAATCAAATCTCAGAGAGTGTGTGTCAGCTACTTGGTCAGGGACACAAAGCACTGGTTGGACAGAGAGGATGCTGGAGGTCTTTGCTTGTCCACTTAGCTGAGATCTCAACTCTATAGCTGTGCCAGTGGGGAGTCTTATTAGAGATCTGGAGAAAGAGTGAAAAAACAGCCCCAGACTGACTGTGGCCTTTGTGTGCTCTTAAGGGAAATTGCACTTTACTGTGTATGTACTTGTCATCCTCCCAGTGTGTACATCCCCCACTGTTGCCAGTGGTGAGCATTTAGGCTCCTTGATTACTCGGCCAATGGCGGGGCATCACAATGGGACACCAAAGCTGTATCCTACTCTACAACACCCGAATAACTCTCAGTCAAAGCCTATGCATCTCTAGGTGGGTTACTTGTATTTATCATGCATCCATTCCTGGTGACCCAGACCTCACTGATGTCATTGCCTGCAACTCATAACCTGCATACCATCACGTTTAGATTAATAGGGCAGCTCTAAGACCAAATACATAAGCCATGTGAGTCACAATCCATTATTGTCCCTTACCTTGTGTGACAATGACACTGTGAGCCAGATCATGCATCCCTGAAAATCAGAGTAAAGCTAGTAATAATGCAAGCATGCCCCAATATGGTGTGCAGAGCACACGAGGCTGATTACTACAATAAATGTCTGTGGAAACACGGATCGTGCATTTCTGAAAATCAGAGTAAAGCTACTAATAAGGCAATCATGCCTCAATAAGGTGTGCAGAGTACCCATGAGGCTGATTACTACAAGAAATCTCTGTGGAAGCACGGATCATGCATCCCTGAAAATCAGAGTAAAGTTAGTAATAACGGAAGCATGCCTCAATAAGGTGTGCAGAGCACACATGAGGCTGATTACTACAAAAATTGCCTGTGGAAACATCTGTATCTCATGGACATGTCTATTTTGGATAAGCAGAATAGCTTAGACTGCTGTGCATATATGGTCCACTGAAGACAGTTGGTGTCATAGACATCTCCCAGAGCACCAAGATTACATATCTCCATGTCTTGCTAGGTTTCTAAGTCTGATGCCACCACCATCTGCTCTCCATCCAACATCTAGCCCACCAAATGTCCTCAGGAATGTCTCCAGCCAGTTAGTGGCATGGGGAATTAGCAGTGATGTTGTGGGCTGTGGCTCTATCGTATGTCTACCCATGCTCCTGGTCCCATGTGTTGGTGATCGGCTTGCTACAAGCTTACAGTGTGGATTAACTACAACCGAGTGCACTGTCTCAACTGGATTTTATGACTATTACAACGATAATCGCAAGTCAAAGCGTGTCCTGCTGCAGGTAGTTTTGCTTAGTCATGGCTTCCCTTTTACCCAAGAAGTGCCAGATCTTACTCCCTCAATACAACTATTATAATGAAAAACACAAAACGCACTGAGAAGCAAACAAAATGAGCTGGAAAACGCAATCCCAATAAGGTAAACTGTTTTATTAGCAAACGCTTTCAGAGAGCACAGTGTCTCTCCTCCTTCAGACGTAAAAAATGCACATTTCCTACTGTCTTTATATACAAGTACTAATTAAACAATCAATTTAACTTAATTAAGCTCTGGAGTGATGCACATTTAAGTAATTTGCTAATTAAGTTAAATTGATTGTTTAATTAGTACTTGTATATAAAGACAGTAGGAAATGTTGTGTATTTTTTACAACTATTATTATGGCACTTTGTTCTGCAGATATATTACCATGTCCTTGACATTCCTCTTTACCTGCCATATCCATAGCTTTAGGGTAAAATATACACTGCAAATGTTCCTGTGATTGTACATTACTGACATTTTACTATGCAAGATCTTACCACTTTTCATACATTTGTCACATTTGTTTCCACCATTTGCAGTGTTGATGATTATGGGGGGACTGGAACATATAGTTCTCAAATGCATGAGAAGCAACCCTCAGCCACAAAAGTAACACTATACATAGCCTATTTATTTTCTATTAGAAGGACCATCTTAGCTTGCAGTGTCTCAATCACTTATTTATTTATTTAAGAATTGTTAAGTGAACTGGTCCTTCACCTTTAGCCAAGACCCAGGCCAGAATGGCTCATAAACAGGATGTTTTCTGTAAGACAGACACAAAAAGAAATGGATTCTCTAAACATAGAGCACTATCATGTGGTACCAATGATAAAAGAAGAGGGATGGACAATACAGCAAATGTGGCAAAAATATAGCAGCTAAGGGAGGACTGAGGAGAATATTAGAATTTTCGGTGTGCCCGAATTAGTCAGCAAAGTGAAAAAGAAGTAACCAGTCTCCTGAGATGGCCATGGAATACCAGTTGATGACAGAACATATTGAATCAGCTGGTATAATCTGCAGGGCATGAGATTCAGGCAATTGATTGCTAAGCTACATTACTAAAAAGCAAAACAGTCGTTGGTTCTCAAGGACAGAGAGCAAAAAGGTATATTTTTAAGGGGCCACAGGATTAAATCTTTGAAGGACAAATAATTTTCATCATTCCAATAGTATCACACATATAAGGAAATAATTAAGTGACTTTGAGAACAGGGATAAGGGAGCTGGTCACTCAGTGGGCAGTGAGAAACATGAATAGGGACCTGGTTAATTACCTGGATGGCCTGGCTGTAATAAGGAGGAGAGGAAATGGATAGTGGGATCTCTGGAAATGCACAATGGTTGTTCATTAATTAAAGGCAAGGTACAAGCAGCATGGAGAAGGAAGGTTAAGTGAGAGAGAGGAAATTAAGGCATCATTTTAATAAGAGAAGATAGCCCACAGTGGTTCTGTTACCTGGGAAGCAATCTTGTAAGAAACATGGTTAAGTGGGTACCATAAATCAGAATGGGAATGCCTAGTGTGGAGAAGATGGGGTGGTGGTTCGGTGTCCAGAGTGAAGTGAACACCAGCAGCAAATAGAAATAAGCAGGATGCAGTGTTGATGGTTATGAGGGGACTGTAACATACAGTAAGTAAAGAAAGACAGGGGAGAGGTGGAGAAAGATTCTAGAGTATGAGGCTATACAGGTGTCATTGAGGTGAATGCTGAGAAGAGGTGAACAAGTCAAAGACATCAGCAGGAAGCATCAGCAGTCAAATGAAGAGAAAGACCAGAAGGATGAAATGGAAAAGGCATGCTGTTTGCAGTGGTATATTGGGGTAGTTATGTACAAAGAGTTAAAAGGTAAGCCAGGAAGGATGACAACTGTGAGTGGTATAATACAGCAGTTCTAGTGCCTGTTGGAAGCTTTTTCTTCTGTTTTATGTGCCTTTTTTAGGCAAGGCTCAAAAGACAAACCCACCTCCATAAACAATACCAGAAACAAAAAACTAAGGGTAATGCTACTCAACGCCAGAAGTCTAACCCTCAAGATGCACGCACTCAAGGCACTCCGCAGTATTGAGAAAATCGATGTCTGTGCCGTAACAGAAACCTGGTTCAAGGCCCCAGAGTGCACCCCAGCACTATGAGGATTCAACTCATACCATTCTTTTCGGTCCCAGAACTCAGACCGAAATACCAAAGGTGGGGGAGTATCCATTTTCATCAAGGATACAAACACCTGAAGGTTAGTGGCACTGCACGAGGCAGTGGAAACCATCCATGTGCAACTAACAGTAGGTAAAACTGCTTTTCAGTTTGTAGCCTGCTACAGATCACCCACCTTGTCTCAGGACCCCCACTTGGCATTCCTGAGAACATTGGAGAATATGAAGGTCTCACCAAACACCATGATATTGGGGGATTTCAACTACCCAAACATTGACTGGGAAAACTACTCAAGTCCCAACTCTTTCACCCAATGGTTCCTGGAGTTTATAAACTCAAATGCCATGGAACAACTGGTCACCACTCCCACAAGAAAGGACAATATATTGGACTTGGTCATCACTAACATGGGGGCTCAATGTTCCACACCAGAGGTAAACCCCTCATTGGTAAGATCAGACCATAAACTAATCACAGTGGACATCAACATCCCGACCCAACCCCAGCCAAGGAAACCACTGTGAAAAATTTCTCAAAAGCAAACTTCACACTTCTCAAGACTGAGGTGGAATGTTTCAAAGCCCCCGGGCAAATGAGAAATGCTACCCAAACCGCAGAATCCTTTACAAAGGCACTCTATGAGCACCTACAGGAATGCATGGATCGTGCCATCCCAAGTAAAACTAAGACTCACTCCTCCAAAAACAGGAGACCAGTCTGGTGGACCCTGGCCATAAATAAGCTATACAACAGAAGGAGGAAACTATTACATGATAAGTCAAAATCCCAAAAATGGAAGGCATCCCTGATCAATACTAGCAAGAAACTTTGATGCCTCATAAAATCAACAAAGGCTAGCTTTGAAAGAAAAATCGCCAAAGACTCTAAGCTACATCAGGAATCTGGGTGGCAACTCTCAGATCTGCCCTGACCTGGTGCAAAATGGCACAAAATATACTGAACCCACTGACATTGCCAACATCCTGGCGGACAGGTTCAGTGCAAACTTTACCCCCCTTCCCCCCAAAAGAGCCAGTATCTATCCCAGAAGAATGCAGTCCCCCAGGCATCACAGACACATAGGTGAAAGCAGCCCTCTCCAAGGTAAAAAACACAGCATCAATGGGACCGGATGGTATCCCGGGCTGCATCTTACATGAGCTCCAAAATTAACTAAACCCTCACATAAATTCACTGTTCCTACTCAGCCTTACCACAGGTTATGTACCCAAAGAATGGTGTACAGCAACAGTAATCCCGCTCCACAAAGATGGTGCCACAACGGATCCTGGGAACTATCTCCCTATAAGCCTGACTAGTCTGGGCTGCAAGGCTATGGAGTGCATCATCATGGATCTCATAAACAAAGATATTGGGAACCTCCAAACACTGGACCCTACCCAATTTGGCTTTGTTAAAAGCAGATCTTGCCTCTTAAACCTAGTTGACTTCTTTGAAATAGTAACCAAAGTCATAGATGAGGGAAAGGTAGTCCACACAGCCTACCTCGACCTTGCAAAGGCCTTTGACACAATACCCCACTCTGGCATCATAAATAAGCTTACCAGCTTAAATATTAACCCATACATCACAAGATGGGTTGCAAACTGGCTGAGGGATAGAACTCATATGGTCAGTCGCAGGTGCCATGTCAGACTCTAAACCGGTTACAAGTGGCATCCCACAGGGCTCAGTCCTGAGACCCCTCTTGTTCGGTATATACTTCTCTGAGGTACAGGCAAACACGGGAGGACTATGGCTTACCAAGTTCGCAGATGATTGCAAACTGGGAGCCATAATCGACTCACCAGCTGACACAAGCATCCTCCAGAAGGGCCTTACGGAGATGGATACCTGGTGTCAGAACCATGGCCTCAAGCTAAATGCCAAAAAGTGCATAGTCATCCCCTTTGGGAAAAACAAAGTGCCCACAAACTACCACATAGGAGGTAATCCACTAAGTACGGAAGAAGTAATTAGGAATCTGGGGACCCAAGTAGATAGTAACCTCTCGTTTGACAATCACATTGCCAAAGTGGTTAGAAAAACCTTCTATATGGCTCACCTAATCACAAAAGGGTTCACATCTACATCAAGAGAGGTCATTGTGCCCCTCTACTCATCGCTCATCAAGCCCATAATTGAGTACAATGCCCCATTTGGGATGTACCTTACCCGACACCTGCAACAGCTGGAGAGACCTCAAAAATACCTCACCAAGAGGATCATGGGCCTCAAACAGATGCCCTATGCAGCTTGACTAAAAAAACTCCAGCTCTACTCAGTTGCTTACCGCCTACTCAGAGGTGATCTCTGCCTGATGTACAAGGCCATGTCTAACCCGAAAATGTTGGACATGCTCCACCTCAAGAAAACCAAATCCATTAGAGCTACATGCTCCATTGATTTAAACCTTAACACAACAATAAATAGGACATGCTGGAGGGATAGATTCATATCCCAAAGACTTCCCTCGCTCTGGAATAGAATTCCAGTCCATGTTAGGCAGAGCCCCTCTCTGACCCTCTTCAAGAGAAACCTTGATGAGTGGATGGGAAATGATAAATTTACTCCCGGGATCGCTTCTATGGCCCAGCTGGACAGAGGCTCAGGAATCTAGTATAAAAGGGAGGCGAAAGCCAACACATTCTGGCTAGGCTTATAAATGCCCTAGGGCAGATAGCCTGGTACCTACCTATAAACCTATGAACCTATAAGCTTCTGAGTGTCAGATGAACTGAGAATGTTCAAGAGGGCAATGCGGATGTTGGAGCTGTGCAGAAGTGGAATGAAAATAAAGTGATGATTGGTGACACTGATTATTAAGATCATCTTCCAGCGGGAGAGAATAACTGATAATTATAATGAGTGGTGAGAAGACTGATGTATGAGAAAAGCAGGGACTCCAAGGAGCCCTAAACTACGGGCAGCTGAGAATGTATTCCAGTTGAATGTGAGGACATCTGGATAAACATTATGTACATTTGGACATACATAATAATTGTATATCATAACCTGAGGTAGGGCAGACTTCCAAGATGGCTACACATTAAATAACAGCTTAGTTTCATCTCTCCCAGTGTGAAAACAGAAACTCAGCTGAGAGAGCAAGTAAATTCATATTTTTGGGTACATTTCAGTAACTGGCTAGTAAGTGCACTGCTTGGATGCCAGCAAAAAGAAATTCAGGGAAACTGAAAGAAAATCAATAAAAAAAGATGAGGAAAAACACTGACTGGGAATAATTCTGCATCTGTTCATCAAAACACAGTACAAGCTCTAGCTTTGGTGCAAGACATGACTTCCAGTAACTTAGAGGAAAAAATAAGTCAAGTCTACTCAGATATGATAAAATAAAAACACTGAAGGAGCATATCAACTCAAATAACAAAAGTCTGGAAAAATGGAAGAAGCTTTAAAAAGATATTCAGATGAGGTGATAAAACTGCAAATATCAGAGGTTAAATTGAAGAAAAGGCTGGGTCAATATGAGACTGTTCAAGAAGAGACGTTTCAAAAAATAATAGAATTAGAGGACAGAGCATGTAGGAAAAACCTGAGATTTTCTGCTGTACCAGAGAAGATGGAAGGAACAGATTGTATTAATTTTATGAAAACACAATTAAGCAACTGGACTGGTATTCCACAGCAGCAGTTGTTAATTAAAAGGTCACATCATGTGTATGCTCAAACCTGACCATGAGAATGCAACTTAGACCTTTAGTAAGTAGTAAAGAGAAAATACTACCAGCAAAAGGAGTTGATTCTGACAAAACAGTAGCAGAAGGACAAAGCACTAAAAATGAGACAGTAGAGTGTTTGTGGAAAATGATTACTCACTGTACACCAGGCAGAAGAGGAGTAAATTTGTTCCACTAATCTGGGAATGTCGAGAAGCAGGCATGAGATTCAAGTTGCTGTTTCCAGCTATTTTTATAATATTCTTTTCTTGGAGGGTCAAAATCATTTTTGATGCAGAACATGCTAAGGAGGAAATACAGTAGTTTGTCCAATAAAAAGTGAATTATGAAATAGAAGGAGATTCTGCTTCTCGTTCATCTTGTAATAAAACCCACAGAGAGACTGCCAGTGAAACCTTTTACAATGTTTCAATGGCAAAGGCTTGAGAGACAGAAAAAAGAGTTGACTAGAAGAACTGAGAATATGTTGAAAATTAAGTAGAGACTAGATTTGGGAACTGGAGATCAACAAGAATAAATCCAGCAACTCAAAAATTAAGAAATAAATGTGGGATTACAAGGCATTAATTATATTTGTAAAACATGGCAGAACAAGACAACCTGGAAATATTGGACTTTTTTGACTTTGCTAACTTGTAGGGGACTCTAAAGCATATGCCCTACTTTATGTTTGGAAGATTATTTAGGAGAGGGGAAGAGGAAGAAAAGAGTTTAATTGTAAGTAAAACAAACTTTTGTTCTTAACAGTAGTATTCTTATGCATGATATAATCTGCATACTATAAAGTATTTATTTAGTTATTTTCGAGTGTAATGGGGTACTAAAGTAAACAGGTGCCTCTGTTTTTTTTCCTTCTTTCTTTCTCCTTGTTCAGTTTTAAGAAATGTAGGCACTGCAAAGTAAAAAAGGAAGACGTGTGGTCAAAAGATTATGATACAAGAAAATTTGTTATGCCTTTTCTTACTCTTGCATAGGGAATGAGTAGATTAAGGCCCTTGGCATATTTTAATAGAAAGCAAATAAATAAAAAAGAACATTGAATATAATAAAAAGTTTTCCCCTAACAAATAAATGAGTGCTTGTAGACTTAACTGTGTATCTGGTTCTCATGACTCCATGGCGACAATCTGATAATGATAAATAGAACACATCTTTCTTTTAAAGGCTAGGACATAATGTTTTCTGAAAGCATTCAAATATTTCCCAATCTAGGAGAGTAATAAAGATAAGACAAAACAAGACCACACTTAGTAGAAGCATAGGCTGTACCATGCATCTTGGCATAGAAAACCTTCCTTTTAGGTTAATCCAAGTATATGAGTGTGACTGACAGTTTGGGACAACTGTTGCTATAAGGAGGGTAAAACTTCAATATGTAGTCAAGAAAAGCTGGCTCTGTTTGCAGATGATATTATTTTATACCTGATAAAACCAGAAAAGGACATTTCAGTGTTATGGAACATTTTGAGACAGTTTCAAGTATTTTTGGGATACAAAATTAATAAAGCTAAAACCAAGGTGATAGCTGTAAACTATGTACCCACACACAAATTGTTTCAGAAATATCTATATTCACTGGGACATGATAAAATGAAGTACTTAGGAGTATGAATTAAACAGGACTCTGGTGTGGCAGCTATGGTATGTGGGAAGAGACTAAACAAAAGATAATTCAAAAACTGAGAAATTGGAAGCTATGTTTTATGGATATGGATAGCAAGATACAAGCAGTTAAAAAAGTTTTTAGTCCCTTTAGTTTTAAACACAGGTCAGTCATACTTTTATCAACCAGAGAAGAAGTTGTGGATAGCAATTAATAAAGCACTGAAGGATTTTATCTGGGAGGGGAAGACTATTCTTCCAGTAGAACAAGATGATTTTGGATTACCCAATTTAAAGGGGTATTTCAGAGCTACACAGTTAAGGCTCCTAAACATAGCATGAGCAGAAAGTTATAATTCAAAGTGGAAAGGGATGATGATGACATGGTGTGAAGCTTAAGAAACAAGGAGATACTGGGATTTTGGATGCAGATCCTTAAGGAGCATAACAATAATCATACAGAATATTATATTCATAAAGTAGCAGAACGTATTCTAAGAACTAAGCTAATATGGGAATGGAGAAAGGAGATTCTGCCAATAAGGATGACTGCAATTAGCGATACAGACAATAGGCAAGAGGGGGCTAGAATTTATTGGAGAAACCTTGCAAACAACCAAGATTTTGGGAGCAAATAATTAGAGAGGGAAATTAACTGCAGGCTAGAGATTGCCTTCACTATCAAGGACTGATATCAGAGAATAAGCAAAAAGAAAGAAATAAGGGGATCCTAAATGAAAGACCAGCACGGGTAGAGTTTTTAGCAGAATCTAGAACTGTTAAAAAGGAGGATATGAAATATTGCATGATAACTGTATGAATCAATCAGAGGAGGTTAGAAAGGATTGGGAAGACAGACTGAAATAAGCAATTCACAATGAAACAATGGGGGATATATGTATGTCTCCCAAATATGCAACAAAGTCAAAAAGATTTATGATCTTTGTTTGGAAGTATTTGCATCAGTATTTTTATACCCCAAGTAGACTTTATAGATTTTTTCCTCAGGTAAATAGCAAATATAGGAGATGTGATGAGGAAGAAAGAGGTAATTGTGAACATATTTTCTGGGAGTGTAACGAATTGGCAGCCTTTAAAAATTCCCTGCAGACTACTTTATCAGAAATACTGGGTGAGCAAACTGGTATAACTAAGGAAATTATGATTCAGAATCAGAATTGTCTAAACATAGTAAGCCGTTATTGAGTCTAATTCTGGTGGCTGCTAAAAAAGCAATTGCTAGAAAATGGAAATCAAAGTCTAAACTAGCTGTACTAGAAGTAGTGAATATAGTAACAGAGATAAAACTAAGTGAAAATGTGATCTACAGAAAAGGGTAGGAGTAGAAAAAGATGGTAATTGTAGAAACAATACATGCAGAGGAGAATGAGGATTAAAACAAGGCAGGATCTGAATGAGCTAGGTAATGTTTGACTGATAGTGATTGGATAGATTATAAGTGATGTATAATGTTTGCAACTAAAATTAAGTCAATATCCTTTGTAATGTACAGTATAATGTTTGCAACTAAAATTAAGTCAATATGGTTTGTTTTCATATATATAAATGTATAATTGCCTACATCATAAGTGATAATTTAATAAAGATGTTTCTTGTTTAAAAAAAAAAAAACTTGGGGTAGGGCAGTAAATGATATCCCTTCAGTGACAATTAAAAGAACATACAATTGTTTTAACAACAAAAAAAAGATATGAAGGGGAGACTGAAAGATAGTGAAGGAGAATGGAGCTTGTTTATCATGAGGGCATTAGTAGCAAATATTATGCAGTTTGACTTGAAAATGTGTTATATTTATCAAGAGCATAATGGCAGGTTTTACTCCTTCCATAAAGATATATCTTATGGATACTTCATACAGTTAGATGTTATTGATATAAATTTTAGTAAAGGAGGGTGGTGGAAAGGGAGGAATCTGTTTTTGACGTGCTAATAATTAATATAAAGTAGGCTGAATTGAAATGTATGCATTTATTAAGCATTTATATTTTATAAAAGTTGATGTGTGAAATTACCTAATATGGCAGCAACTGGCTCCAGCAGATTATGTGCAGATTATTTATCTGTCTTCAGTATTGTTCTGTAGTATGAATTGTATGTATTCCTTTGAACTTTATGTATTTTTATTCATGTTAGGGTGATATGAAGTTGAACTTTTTACATGGCTTTGTTCGTTTCTAGCTGCTCTTATGCATTTCCCAGTTTGCATACATGGCTGCAGTCCTTACTTAATAAATGACTTGAAAAAGCAAAGTGAATTGATCTGAAAATTTTCCTGAACTTTAGTCTTGCAGTCAAAAAAACCTTGATGAAGATCATTCAACGAGAGCTTCTGAGGTGGTATATATCAGCTTCCGAGGTGTTGTAAATAGAAAGGGCTATGCAGAATATCAAAATTCAGATCTGAACTCAGACCCAGACATTTTAAGCTGCCTTCCATTTATAAATGTTGATCTTTCTGGTACTGGACGTTTCCATTTCCATACTGTAGGCTAATCCTTTTTCTTCTGTGAGTGGGTTGTGTAGCTTGATACACTGTGGGAGTACTGCTTGCAGCTGTTTAATTTATTTTATTGTATTTCTGACTATATTACTCTAATAATTTAGGTGCTCCTGTCATGGACTTTGAGTGAGTAGGTTTAGCTGTACGTGCTTTATCATCTGCTTCATCTCTTGGCTGATTGTTACAAGATTTGTCACATGGCTTTTTATTACGCCAATGTTTTTCCTAAAGAACTGAATTACCCATCTAAAGCATCGATGGTTGCTCTTGGACCTGTTTGGATGTTATTTATAGTATGTCTCTGCTGGTCTAAGTCATATTTTGTGACTACAGGAGCAAACACTGATTCATAGATTTTTGCTGACTTGCTGTGGAATCTTTCAGAGCTTGGAGCACTTTGGCATTTTGGTCTGAGCTTCCTCTGGGGCCTGAGTGTAATACCTTGATGTTTGTCTTAAAAGGATGTTATGATCTTGCAGTCATTATTGATGCTCTTTTACCTGCATTATCTTACATTCCAGTCATCATGCTCTGATTCTGGTTGGGGATTCCTTTTGCTGTTTTTGCTAAATTTTCCTGACTAACAAACTGCTTCTCTTAGTACAGTATCCAGGGAACCTTAATTAGATCACAGCCAAATAAGCAGGACCTGTCCATACAGGGGTCTGTTTTCCAGTGCAAGGTGTGCCTACAAGACCAACATTACTACTGACATGATGTCTGACACCTTGCATTTCTGACTGAGGCTTGTATTGATTCCTATCTTGAGCTTCACCTGACGCCTTTGGTTTCTCCAGATGTCTTGTTTTTTTTCAAAACCATAGACATGATAGCAAGGGGGGGGTAGTGATTTGTTTTAAATGACCGTTAAAACTAATCAATGTGCCCTGCAAGATTGCCAGTACTTTCAAGTCATGGAAACTGTGCACCTAATAATGAGAAATCCTTCTTATAGGACTTCACAGATTTCTTCATTTTCTGGTTCACTTAAGCTTGTTAGTATTGAGTGATTTCATTATTTGGACTAACACAAATCCCATGGCTCTTTTTAAAGATTTTGCAGCCATTATGTAGGTTTTGGTTTTGCTCAGGTTATTACTTCTACCCACCATAATCATAGCAACTCATTGGACAAGATGCTCCAGCTTGGGTGGTCATCTAAGTTGTAGGGATAGGGACAGTCCCCTGGTGTGACCACTTGATCTACCTCAGCCTCAAACTGCCTGATCTCATTGCATCTTCTGTTGAGGTAGCCAAGGACAGGAACTTCTTTACTAATGTTAACACTTTGTTTTTCCTGTCCTTAAAAATCTCTTCTTGTACTGCAGTTCAGGTCATCCAAAGCTTCTGGCTGATATGTACAACAGCTTGTAGACAGTGACCATGGCTCTTGTCTAGACTGTTTTGCCTTCATACCTCTCAACATCTTGAGTCAATAATTCTGGTGGACAAAGCCAAAAGTAATGAGAGGCAAAGGTCCAAAATCAGTGACAGATTTTAAATATTGCTTTTATAAATTAAAACATTGCTAGAAAAACAGATGTTTTATTTACATGCACTTTCTGAAGGATATGAAGCCTGAAACTAAAATATCTGTCATTTTTAATGACTTTTATGTTTAATGATGCGCCAGAAAACCAAAACTGTTATGAGGAACTGAGTAAAATTATGAGCAAAAAATGTTGACATTCTGTAAAATTAAGGATACTTCAGAGGTATGCCTGTAACTATATGTCCTCTTTGTGTTCCTGTGATTGAGATGCTGTTCTACTTAGAACTCTCAGATATACAGAAGACAGGGGCAGGATGGGGCAAAATTCGAGACATGCCAACATTTTTGGAATATCAACTGGCATTGGACCAGCATTACTCTAGGAACCTGGTGGTGAAGATGTCCCATAAGATGGCACAGTATTCTCCTATGAGATGTCTGCTGTGAGGCATCAGTGACAAAAGGAGGTACTACCAGCCATGACAGGAGAAACAGGCAGTGGATTTGCAACATATGCCAGCACAGCTAGCTGGAATTTTGTAAGTAATTATATGACATTTGTATATCAAACTGATATGTACAGATGCTTGTGCTGAAAATGTATTTCTGAGGTTTGCTTGTGTTAAAATGTATCAACAGTGTACCCTGCTGCAAGGAAAAGATATGTACATGCATTATTGTAACTGCTTAAATGTATACATTGTAACAGCATATACTGGAAGTGAAGAGGTTAATCTTAATCCACTTGACTTTGCAAAATATTCTGGAAATTAAATTACTTTGTGTTAAGCCATAAATATGTTATCCCACAGTTTTGAATGTATGTATTGTAGCACATAGGTGCTAAACCCTGGTACCTTCTAGTTATGGGGGATAGTGTGGGAAACAGTCAGATGGCCAGATGTATGTGATGTCATTCTGTACAGGAATAATATTTTAATATTAGAGGAGACTGAAGTCTCAGCTGCATTCTGTATTCTGTCTTGGATCTGATAACAAGGACCACTTACCTATCTTGCTTTGCTCTATTCAGTAAGTAAGAGCAGTAATTATTTTAGTCTGTCAGAAATAGATAGCGAGATTAGCTAAATATTGTTTTTATACAACTGTGTGAAACTTTCCATCGGCATTATTTTTATTATTCCTTGTGACATGAAACTCTGGTGTTTACTGTAAGTAGATATTTAGTATTTTCTTGTTCTTTTATTTATTATTAAATATATTTAAATTTTTCATTGTGGCTCATCCTTTTTAGAAAATATTTAAGTTTTGAGAGTACTTGCACATATTTATTTGGTGATACTCTGGCTACTCCTGAAAGCCTTGCTGTTTAGTCAACATTACCATTTGTATTAATATTAATATTAATGTCACGCAGTATAATTGGGTATCCTTGTAAGAGTCTTAAAGTAGCTGACAGGGGTTCTGGTGGCAGTGATAAGTACCTTATAATCTGGGCAGGAGGGGGCACAGCAGGTGAATTTGTGCCAGCCTTTCCCAGGTGTGTGTGTGTGTGTGTGTGTGTGTGTGTGTGTGTGTGTGTGTGTGTGTGTGTGTGTGTGTCTGTCTGTCTGCAATTCAAATTTCAAAGAGTGTGTGTCAGCTGCTTGGAGCATGAACACAAAGCACTGGTTTCACAAAGAGGGTGTGGGAGGACTTAGCTTGGAACCCAGCTAAGGACTCAACTCTAAGCTGTGCCAGTGGGAAGTCTTATTGGCGATCTGGACAGATATAGAGGAACCAGCCCCCAGGCTGAGCATATTCCCTGGGTGCTATTAAGAGAAATTGTGCTTGATGCAGAGAGGTATGTATCTGGAAATACTGAGTGTATCTTTTTGTATTCCAAGTGAGCAACCCTCTCCAGTGTCAGTGGTGAGGATTCAGGGTCCTTGATTATTGGACAAGCATGTCAGAGCATCAACCAACTATGTTCTTCTAGGTAGTCAAAAAGTTGTGCAGTCCAGCCTATCTGATCACACATAAGGCTTTTACTTCACAGGGGTGTGAGCCAGCTGCTTGGGATTTAACATTTATAGCAAAGGCGGAGTTTTATGACCTTAATTTAGAAGAGTGGATGTAAATTCCATCCTGCCACTTGTGTGTTAATACCCATCTCCAGTTTGGCTGCTTATGTGTTACATGGATATTCTGGACCCATTTATTTTTAGAATTGTCCAGTTACCTGTGAGGACAGGTATATTTCCATCTATTTTAAAGGATGCACTGATTATGTCACTCTCTAAATGTGGGCAATCTGAGGAATTCCTACCTATTCTCTAAGCTTCCCTTCACTGGAAAAGTTACTGTATATCTTTCTTAATACCGCAAGCCATCTTACTGATGGTTGACTTTGTCATGTCCCACTTTTTAAAATAATACTCTCATCATATATCCATATCTGTCTATCTATCTATTTATCTGTCTATCCAGCCATCTATCTATGTGTGTTAGTCAAGAATATGCACGTGTATGGTATAATTGTGATAAAACTGGTTTATCTCTTATACCATAAATGTCTCTGACCTAACTATTTAAAAGAGATTCAAACTAAAATAAATGAGTGTGTGTGTCTCTATGTACAGGTGTCTGTCAGTGAGATTTTGGATCTGTAAGTTGCACTAGTTTGGTAAGTATTTTTGCAGGTAGGATTTGGAGTGAGTGGTCAAATGTGTGTTGTACTTCAGGTTTTCTTGGTTGATATGAGAAGTCAAAATGTCTCGTGTATAACAGTAGTGTTTTGAACAAGTGGACAAAAAGAGCAGTGGTTTGTAGCTTTTGTGTGTTGGGTTGAGTAGTCGAAACTATGAATTGCCTATGTAATGGTAGAGGTTGGAGTTTATGATCAAAAGTGCGATGTGTGGATTTTGCATGTTGAGTTTTGTTGTGAAAAGTGTGCAACGTGTGAAAGTGGTTGAAGCATTTGATCACATACATGGTGTTGTTTGGGTATTATGTCTTGGAGTGAATGGTCAGGAGAATGTTATGGTGAAAAGGTATGTTAAGTGCTTTGTTTGGGTTTTATGTGGTGGAGTGAGTGATCTTGAAGAGTATTATGAAGAAGGCGTATGTTAGGGATGCTTTTTCAGACTGTGTGGAAGGTATGAGAGGTGGGTAGTAAGCAAGACAGATGACTGTATGACTCTGTGTCCTGAGAAATACTTACTCCAAACTGTGTGTGATCTTGTAGTTATGTACGTTTTTGGGTCCTCATGTGAATGAGGAAGGGATTGCCCCCACATTCGAAGTATTGATGTGTTTTTACATGCTTAGGTGAATAAGAATGTGTGTGTGTGTGTGTGTGTGTGTGTGTGTGTGTGTGTGTGTGTGTGTGTGTGTGTCTGTGTGCCTGTGCGTGCGTGCATGCACATATGTGTATCTGTCTGCCTGGTGTTTGAATGCTCATGAACATGTTTGAGTGTCTGTGTGTGTGTGTGTGTGTGTGTGTGTGTGTGTGTGTGTGTGTGCCTGTGTGTATGTGTGTGTGCATGCTTGCGTGTCTGTGTGAGTGTCTGTGTATGTGTGTACATGTTCATGTGTGCTTGACAGCTTTGTCTTTTGATTAGGATTCTAGTCAAGGGCTGGGTTCTGTTGATATTTTTTTTAATGAGTTGGTCATCAAGTAGCATGATATTAGTTTGCTAGACATAATCCATGTTATTAACAAAATGTGTAAGCAGGTTAGTGCTATTCTTGAGTAGCATGGACTCTCTGGTCCTTTTCAGTATGCATTATAAGTTTACCACTGCACCGAATATTTGAGTAGTGAAAGATTTTTTTGGTGGCACAGGATCAAATGTTGCGTTCTCTGCTAGCTGTCCTTGACATTCCTGCTGCATTCAGAACTACTGATCATCCAGTCCTTTTGGAACATTTGAAGGTTTACTGTGGTGTCTCCAGCATGGTCCACAACTGCTGTGCTTCTTAACTGTCAGGAAGTACTCAGAAGGTAGTCTCAGGGGATAAATCCTGCACAGCCTTCCCTTTCAATTTCCGAATCCCAATGGCCTTCTTTCTGTGAGAGGTTTACATTATCAAGGTTATACTGATATCACTCAACTGTACGGTTCCAAACCTCAGGCACATGTGGATTACTTGAACCATATGAATTGAGACTCTTTAGACGGCATCATTTCTTGCCTGTCTGTTAATAACATCAAAACTCAACATATCCAAGACTTTTGTCATGGCCTATTACATCACTCTAAGGTTGTTCTTTGGCTCCTACCTGTACCCCCATTGATTACAGAAACCATAGGCTAGAATTTGAGTTAAAGGTACATGCTCTTGGAGTCATCCTCAATATTTGACTGATATTTCAGTAGCGGGTATCAGCTGTCTTCTTCTCGTCTTGTCAACAAATGAGGATTGCCACCTTATTTCATCAGAGAACTTAACCAACAGTTGTGGAGACCTTGGTCATATTTTGTTTGGATTAAATGGCTTCCTGCCTATAGTGGATCATTTCTAAAAGTCTTCTGATGGTGAGTAATGCATCAAATCATCAGGTCCCTATCTATTTTAAGAGCTTTTGGTACCCTACTGGCATTCACAGGCAGTCTACTCAGCTTCTTTGGAGATCTTGGCATTCCCCAAGTTTAGGCTTGAGGCTTCTGGACTTAAAATTTTTTCTTAATGCGCTCTTGCTCCTGATAAGACTTTTACTTACTATGCTCCTGACCCATAGGATTCCCTAAATTATATTCTTTCCAAGAGTGCAGTTCTGTGCACCACCCGAGGGGAATATATAAAAGTGCTCCTTTTCCACAGACACTTTTGGAACATTTTATACATATTGTGGATGGGATCCTCTCAGATGACTGAGTTTTCAGAAACTTGAAATTCGTATCGTCGGGACCATATGATTGAGTTTCCGAAAACTCAAAGGTTCTGAATGCAGATCATGGTACAGTGCAGAACAGGATATTTACCCTTTTCCTCACTGTAATGCAATCTTGGAGTTGGTAAATTTAATTTGCAGGGGATGTGGGGTGCACAGCCCCCCTTATGGGGGGTGTAGGGGGGCTTGCCCCCAGTAGAAACATAAAAAAGTTAGTTTTTTTTTTGGGGGGGGGGTTGGATGTTTGAGTTTTGGAAACTTGATCATATGGTCCCAACCATATGCACTTCGAGTTTCTGAAAGCTCGATTATCTGATAGGGATCCTGTAGACCAGACTGATGCCTTAGGTTGTAATGATAATATGCTTCTTTGTTCTCTTGCTGTCACATGTTAGCTGCATAGACATGTAAATAAAGCTTGAAGCTTGAAAAAATGATAGCCTTAGCAGTACGAGGAAATGCCCAAGGGTATGCATACTAGAAATAAAAACTGTAGTTAAATGTTCTAGAGACTGTTTTAGCTAATCTGAATATGGTCACCGATGTGCGTGATGGTGAAATAGCCTAAGTAAAAGAAGACTGTTAATGGGCATTTAGATCTTTATTTGTGAGTCATCATTAACTGTACAGAAGGCAATTGATAGTTCAGTGCTAGGATGAATGGTAATCTTATGGAAAAGGTTGTAAAAGGATGTGTACAGCCTTAGATTCCTACAGACAAGATGCCAGAGGTAGTGGAAGCAAATAAGAAAGGTTGTAAAATGGTGCAAATAAAAAATCAGTAGGTGGGCAGATAAGATTCAATCAGTGTATGAAAAGTGTTAAAGCTCTGCTTGAGGGTACAGAGTAGGACAAGACTGCTGATTTCTGATGTCTGACAGACAGAGAGACAAAGAAAGAGGTTAGAGAGTGGTGAAAATTTATGAAAAGTAAGAAGTAAGGGGATGGGTCCAGGCACAATACATATGCAGGTCAGTCTCAGATAAATTTAGGTACTAATGCAGGATGCTTTAAATGTGAGCTGCATGGATATGGCAGTCAGACAGGTGTGGAGTTTAGGCAGAGGGAGTTAAGTACACTGGGAGTAATAGGAGAGCTTGGGGAGCAAGAAAGTGCTGCAGAGAGAATTGTGAACACATTTAGAGGCAACTGGTGCATTCAGATGCAAGATAAGCATTTTAAGATTATAGTCTAGTATTAAAATGGTAGAAATCTGTCAAGCTGGATCAGTAAGTTTTTTTAACGCCTACTGAATCCAGTATTATTTTGTTTTCCTTAACATTGAGAACACATAGGTGTGGGAAATGTAACATCTGTATTATTAACCATACCAGTTATTCATTATATATTAGCAAGAAGAGATTTCTGATTAGGAATCTTAGTAACTGTTTTACTGAAAGAGTTAAATATTACATAAACTGCCCATGTGACTTGTTTTATATTGGACATGTCGCTATATCTCTAAGAATTCATATAGAAGAACATATCAGAGACATTATAGGTTCATATTTGTTTGCTGGGCTAACAACCATTCAGGCCATTTTAGCATAGCCATGTATATCAAATATATCTAACAGGTTTTGATTCCCTAGTATTATTTTAAGGGATATATGAAAGCTAGGGCATGAGTGGACAAGCATTTAGAGACTGCCTCTGTCCACTAGAAACATAGGTGCCAGACCAGGGGTGAAATTCCAATTCACCATCCACTGATCCAGACTACTTTTAAATAGGGTTAGGGAGGAACTCTGCTTCTCATGGATGGGAAGCCTGTGCCAGAAAAGTAATATGCTCTGAGATACGTACCTGTCACTCCAACTTGTCCTATTTATGTCACAGGCAAGAGTTAAATCCCTACATTGGGTAGTTCTATTATATTTGTTTTATGGATAAGCAAAAGGACCAAAAGAGTGAGATTCAAGGTTCATAGGTTGGTACTAGGCTATCGACCCTAGGGCCTGTGCAAGCCTAGCCATAACAATTCCCTGGATATTTCTTCCCACAATATTTACTTCTCCGGGCCCCTGTCTAGCAAAGCGACTGACATGATCCCCGGGGTGAATTTCCTATCTCCCATCCAATCATCAAGGTTCCTTTTGAAGAGGGCCAATGAGGCACTCTGCTTGATATGTATGGGCAGTCTGTTCCAAAGTATGGGGAGTCTCTGGGTCAGGAACCTATCCCTCCAGCATGTTTTGTTCATTGTGATGACAAGGTTTAGATCCCTGGAGCGTGTGGCTCTGAGGAATTGGGATTTCTTTAAGTGGAGCATGTCCAACAGCTCAGGGTTTGACATGGCCTTGTATGTTAAGCAGAGATCGTCTGAGTAAATGATATGCCACAGAGTATAGCTGGGGTTTTTTTAGACTGTCAGTATATGGCATCTGCTTTAGGCCTGTGATTCTTTTAGTGAGATATTTCTGTGGCCTTTCCAGCTGTTGAAGATGTCTTGTGAGGTACATACCAAATGGGGCATTATACTCATAATGGGTCTAATGAGGGATGAGTACAGTGGGACAATGACCTCCTTTTTTCTGGATGAAAAGCCCTTATTGATGAGGTGTGCCACATAGAAGGATTTCATGACTGTTGTGGCAATGTGGTTATCGAAAGTGAGACCACTGTCCACCTGTGTCCCTAAGTATCTCATCACACATTCGATGTTTAGTGTCCTGCCACCTATGTGGTAATTCATGGGTAAGTGTTTTTTTTCCAAAGGGGATAACTATACATTTCTTGGCATTAAGCTTGAGCCCATGGCTCTGGCACCAGGCATCTGTTTCTGTAAGGCCCTTTTGTAGAATATCCACATCATTTGGGGATTCAATAATGGCTCCCAGTTTGCAGTCATCTGCAAACTTTGTTAGCCAGAGTCCCTTAGTGTTGGCCTGTACTTCAGAGAAGTAGATGCCAAACAAGAGTGGTCCCAGGACTGAACCCTGAGGTACTCCACTTGTCACTTGTCTGGAGCTGGATTTGGAGTCGGCTACTTTTACAGTCTGGGTTCTGTCAGTAAGCCAGTTAGCAACCCATCGAGTGACGTAGGGATTTATGCCCAACTTAGTAAGTTTATCTATGATTCCAGAGTGGAGGATGGTGTCAAAGGCCTTGGCAAGGTCCAGATAGGCTGTGTGGACTGCCTTACCCTCATCCACAGCTCTGGAGACTGATTTGAAGAAGTCAATCAGATTCAGGAGACAAGATCGGCCCTTCACAAACCCAAACTGGGTGGGGTCCAGTGTTTGAAGGTTGCCAATGTCTTTGTTTATAAGTTCCATGATAATGCGTTCCATGCCCTTGCAAATCAGGCTTATCAGACTGATGGGATGGTAGTTCCCGGGATCCAAAGTGGATCCTCACTTGTGGAGCAGGATAACTGTAGCTGTGCGCCACTCATTGGGCACGAAGCCTGAGGTGAGGCTATGATTAAACATGACACTTAGGTGAGGTGCCAGTTCATTTTGTAGTTCATGTAGTACACAGCCTGGGATGTCATCTGGTCCCATGGATGCTGTATTCTTAGCTTTGGAGAGTGTGGTTTCTATTTTGGAGAGTGTGGTTTCTACCTGTGTGGCCGTGATTATCGGAATTTGGCAATCTTTTGGTATTGAGATGGGCCCTTTAGGGGGTGAGAGGAGGGTGAAGTTGGCACTAAATCGATCTGCCAGGATATTGGCAATATCCTTGGGATCAGTATATTTAATGCCATTCTGTTGTAACTCAGAGCAGATCTGAGCATTGCCATTTAGATTCTTGACATAACTATAGAATGCCTAGTAGTTGTCTTTGGAATCTTTGGCAATTTTATTTTCATAACTAGCTTTTGAGGATTTTATGAGGGATCTCAGCTTCTTACTGGAGCTGGTGAGGGAGTTTTTTGCATCCTGGGATTTTCCTCTTTTTTGCATCAGTTTCTTCCTTCTGTTGTATAGTTTGTTTATAGCAGGGGACCACCAGATTGGCTTCCTTTTTTTTGGAGAAGAGCATCTTGGTTCTATTTGGGATGGCATGATTCATGCATGAGTGGATGTGCTCGTACAGTGCCTTAGTGTAGGATTCTGCAGTCAAACTTCCAGATCCCATCTGCGTGGGTGTTGTGAAGTTTGTCACTTCTGACTTCAGTAGCTTGAAGTTGGCTTTGGAGAAGTTTTTTAAGGAGGTTTCCTTACTGGGGGGTGGGGGTGGGATGTGGATGTCAAGGGTGATTTGCTTATGGTCAGACCTGACCAAAGAGGGGGTGACCACTGGTGTGGAGCATCTATCTCCCATGTTGGTAATGACCAGGTCTAGAATACTGGAGCCCCTGATGGGACAATGGATTAGTTGATCCAGGGCTTTGGAATTTATGAATTCCAAGAACAGTTGGGAAAAGGAGTTGGTACCTGAGTAGTTTTCCCAATTAATGGCAGGGTAGTTGAAATCACCTAGTATTAGGGTGTTTGGTTGTATCTTAATATTTTCCAGTATGTTTTACATCAGTCATAGATCACTCCTCAACAATTCGTAGGAGACAAAGTACCAGGATAAGGCTTTAAGGTGATCTGCATAAAACATCTTGTTAATACCCTGCATTGTTTTTGTGAAGAATCACTGTAGACATTACAGTTGTTGCATGTGTCTGTTCAGTTACATATCAAAGAGGAAGTTGTACTCAGTGATGGGTCTGATGAGCAATGACTACAATGGAACAATGACTTCTTTGTACCTATAGGCCATAACCTTGCTTATACGTTGAGCAACATTGAATGATTTTCTCACTACCTTAGACAGGTTACTGTCTACATATGTTCTGAAATCCCAGACTACTTGGCCTGCTGCTAGGGGTTTGTTATCAATGAGGTAGTTTCTTGGGTAGCTGATTTTCCAAAGGGTACCACTATGCATTTCTTGGCACTCAGTTTTAATTTATGCTTCTAGCAACAGTTATTTGTCAGTGTTAGCCCTTCCTGAATTATATTTCTTGTGGGATTCTATGGTTGCTTCTAGTTTGCAATCTTCTGCAAACTTGGTCAGAGTCCCTTGATATTGGTCCTAACTTCCAAGAAGTAGATGACAAAAAGGAATGGAGCCAGCACAGAGCCCTGAGGGACTGCTACTGATGGGCCTACTTGTAGAGGTAGAATCCTCTATCCTAATTTCCTGGGTCCTAGCTGAGAGTCAACTGACTCTCCAGTGTATAACACAGGGTTTTATGCCTAGTTCCATGAGTTTGTTTGCAATGCCAGAGTGGAGTATTTATTCAAATGCCTTGGATAGGTCAAGGTAAGCAGTAAGCACCATTTTGCCTTTGTTCATTGCCTTCTCAAAGAAGTTCACCAGGTTAAGTAGACATGATCTGCCCTTGATGAAACCAGTCTGGTTTGGATCCAGTGTCTGAAAGTTTGCTCTCTCATTATTAATTATTTACATGATAATTCTTTCCATAGCTTTGCATATGAGACTAGTCATACTTACAATATAGTTTCTGGAGTCTGTAGATGGCCCACCTTGAGCAGAGGGATACCATCACAGTTATCCATTTACATAGCACAAATCCTGCCTGGAGGTTATGGATAAATAATGACTCCAGTGGTTCTGATAGGTCATGTTTCATGCTATTTAGAAGGCATCTTTAGATATTATCAGGGCCTGTCAATGCAGTTTTCTTGGCCTTCCTTAGAGAGTGCATTTAGGACCTGCTCTGATGATTGGGGGGTTATGCACAAGGGTATTTCCAGAGAGGTGGTAGGGGGAGTGGGGAATACAATTGGAACTGAATTGCAGGCCAGTAGATTTGCTATATCTTCTGGCTCTTTGTAGATAGCTCCATTTACAAATAGTTCTGCACATTATTTTGTACAGTCTTTGGGGTGTGGACATAGCTAAAGAAAGCCTTATGGCTGTCCTCTGCCTGTGAGGTTATTTTTGCCTTAGAATTGCCTTTGGTAGATCTAATTTGCCTTCTGAGTTATTTGCTAAGCTTGATGAGAGAGTGTTTTTATCCTGGTAAGTGCTGCACTTCCTAATTTTTGCTATGACATTCTTTCTTTTGTTGTACAACCTGTTGATGCTGGGATTCCATGAGAGTGGCTTGTTCTCTTGACTTTGTTGTGTGCTTATTCCTGGTAGGTGCATCAAGCTCTATGCATCTACTAACATGATTGTACAGGGATTATGTGAGCAATTCCACATAAGCAGCTGTATTCTCAGGGTTGGGGGGCATGAAATGTTGCCAGTTTATAACTTAATAATAGGACGTTTCCCTTGGAATAGTTCCTAAATGATATGGGGTTAGCTGGAGTCCAAGGTTTCTTTTTATTTCAAAGGAGACAGCTTTATGGTCTGACTTTTCCAGAGAGAACATTGACTTTGGGGGTATAGTGTTCTCCCATGTTTGTGAGGAACAGGTCCAGTATGCTTCCACCCCAAGTAAATGTATTGACTATCTGGTCCTGGATGTTTGTGTTTACAAAGTCCAGGAATCTCTGGGTCACAGGTTTGGGGTTATTATGTTTCCCAGTTTATAGCCATATAGTTAAAATCACCCATGATTATAGTATTGGGCTGAATACTAAATGTCTCCGATAAGTTTAAGTTTGAGATATGGGTTTTCTGGGTCTTAGAGGGGGACCTATAGCTTTCAAGGATAAGGTATAAGACATTGTCTATGGTAATCGAAACACGGAGAAGCTCAAGTGTATCATCCTTTTTGATCAGCCTTGAGGTGAGACTGTTATTGATGTATATTGAGACACCTCCACCTTTAGTCCCTATTTGTGCAGTAACTAACCTAAATATGTGGAAGGCATTGTAGTTCTGTACTGTTGGGGTGCACTCCATAGCTTTAAACCATGTCCTGGTAACTGCATAGATGTCTGCATTCTCCAAGGTGATGAGAACTTAGAGGGATTGGAGTTTCTTATTAGACTCCTAGCATTGAGCAGTAATACCTGTAGATTCCCTTGGGTTAGTTTTGCTATGTCAGATAGTTTGGCAGTTTAGCATTACCTAAAAAAGCCAATATGCCAAAGGACAATGTTTTACCCAATATTAAAAAACTTAGAGGGACAGGTGCAGCCCATTCTTGGCAAAGCAGCATGGTCTGTCGACCACATCCCCCTGTGCTGGCAAATATTGTACCTCTCTGGAGTAACACCAGAAGCTCAGCCAATTCTTAAAGTTAATTGCCTCCTGTTTGTATTGTGATATCATCCTTGATAAAGGCAGAATTCTGCTCAGTGTTAGACTTATAGCAGCCTGAGACACACAGTCTGAGAACTCCATCATGTCTCTCTTCATATAGTCCAGGGAGGTGTAACTCAGGTCATTTACACCCACATAGAGTATGACTGAATCATACTGATACTTGTGATGCAATGACCCAAGTCAGTGCATGATCTGGTCAGTGCTGACCCCGATAGACAACTGACTGTGACTTTCTTCTTACTCAGTCAGGTGAGTAGGACATCTGTGTGTATCACAATGGGGTCTCCTATAACTAAAATATTGGGTTGTGTGGTGGCATGCCTTATGGGCTTAGAAGTTGAGGATCAGTGATATGTGGCTGTATGTGTCAAGGTGGGTGCTGTTTTCAGAGAGTGCTGTTGATGTTGGTGAGGATATTTTTTTGTGGGTCCAATGTCTGGGAGATCTTTGTGGTTTGCGAAGATTACTTTTAAGAGCTCAGCAAATGTGGGTCTTTGTGCCTTATCCATAATATGTGTGGTGGTGGTGGTGGTGGTGGGGGGGGGGGGGTTCTGACAATCTAGTTAGTATTATGAGTGCTTGTATGAGAAAGCTTTGCCTCCAGCGACATTGTGTAAATACCTCTCTCACATACCTTCTCAATTTGTTTAAGAATAAGTTGGTTATCAGTAAGCATAAGGCAATCGATAGATTGTCTCAGGATGTCCATATCCACAAAACTGGCTACAGAGATAGCAGGAAAGTTCATGTCCATGGTCACTGGCCCTTTTGGAGTAATCAGTAGGTTGTTGCAGGATTATAAAGTAATAATAGGATTATCTGCTCCAAAACACATGGGCTAGTGCTTGTTACCATGCAAATAATTGCTCTTTGCACAGCTGAGTGAAATGGAAGCCTGCAGAGTAGTTTTATTGGGAAAATATCACTTTTAGGTGCCTGCATCTATGCAGGGCACTGTTAAAACCCATTTCATGGAGCCAAGCTTTGTGCAAGCACAACACCTTTACAGAGACTCAAAACAACCAGTAATCAAGTAAAATTGTCTTTGGCCTATCACAACTAGTTGTAACATTTATTTTTCTGATTCTATGTAAGCCCAGTGTTTGTGCTAGGCTGCTCTCTGTGCAGCAGCTGTTAGCAGTTCCTTGTATAGATGCAAACGCTATCAAGTTAAAATTTCCCTTAGAATAATAACTGTCTTTGCAACCCTCCCCAGTTCCCCTACTGCCCTAGGAGCATCTGAGTTGTGTGCAGAGCAAGATGACCTTGCTGGATAGCTACAGCTCACACAGAGTATAACACCTATTCTTCGTCCATGTGCCATCATCCCAGTCCAGTTACTCTCCCCACTCTTCTCCCTGGTTAAACCTATAGTAAAAAATCTGAAACCATGAATAGACACTTTTCTGCTATGGCCAGCCTGGTGGACATGGGCATCTTGAGATAATATAACAAAGTAATATAAAAAACAAAAAACAGAGACAAAACAGTACAGACTGCAAAATGAAACATTTACTGGTGCTTCCTGGTACCTTGGCCAATGCTTTTGAGGGAATAAATCCACACCATACAAGCAGTTTTTTTATATACAAACAAATTGACACCTCTTAATCACTCATTAAAGTGCCTCAGAATACAACTTTTTAGTGTTTCACATCGTGACCCCCAAATTATACACAACTCTTCATCACAAATACATGGGTTTACATTCATATGGTTGAGCGCACATTGCTCGACCATACATTTGAATGACTTTTCTCCACAAATCCCATAATGCCGAATGATTGGAATGTCGTAAAAACTCTGAATTCAACATTTCCCACCACTCTACACCATAAAGCAAGTGCTAACATGGGTCAAAAAGGGGATGGGATTTTGCAATTTGCAACACTTGCAATCACAGTTTTGTGATGTTGTCTCACTTCTTTCGGCCATACTCAGTCGACCATTCACCAGTCGACCATATGCATGTACACCAATACATATACATATATACAAGACATTATTAAATACACTGGACTCACATTCAACAAACAAGATATAACGAATCATAAATTAAGATTCATCTCCAAATTTAATCCATTCGGTTGTAAAGTCTTAAAATTAATTATAAATTTAGTTTCCATTTGCAGCAATTTATGTATAAAATAACTTCCCTGAGTATGATAAGGCTTAGCTAAGACACTGAAAAAACCTACTGTCAGAAGCTGCATGTGCAGATTGAAAATGTTGGGCCACTGGACTATTTAAGTTAACATTCCTAGTATCCCCTAGATGTTCCAGTATTCACTTCTTAACCGCTCTTTTTGGTTGCCCCACATACCATTTAGTGGGTGTACACCCACAACCTATAATGTACACCACACCACATGAACAACAATCAAATTGATCAACAGCCCTGTAATTTCTGCCATTGATCCTACTACCATACAGATTTTTAATCCTAAGACATACCTTACATATCCCACACGGGAATGAACCTAAATGGGTTCCTTTCACTGGAAATTTTCTTAAATTTAATATTTCCTTCAGATTAAAAAATCTACTATGTGAAAAGATGACCTTCTTAGGAAAATCTTTTTTCAAGGTATCATCCTGACCAATAATAGGCCAGAGACTGATAACCAAATCCCTCAATATTTTTGAAAAAGGGGAGAATCTGTTCACAAAAAAGATGTTTTCCTCACTATCTCTTTCCATGCTCTTATTTAACCACGCATCATTACTGTTGTTTCTTGTTCATTCCTGCACATTTCCCACTATAGAACCTCCTCTTGCCTTTGTCTCAGCTTTTTTTTTAACACATCCAGAGAATAACCTCTGCAAGATAGCTTGTTCTTGACTCTTTCAAACTCAATGTTTAGCTGCAACTTATCAAATGCATTATTAAAAATACATTTGCACTCCCCATAAGGCAGAGAACTTAAAAGATTAAAAGATGTGGAGAATGCATACTGTGAGCACAAAGGAAATTGTTCACGGCCATTTTTTTAAAATGGCCTAAAATGCACCTGATTATTTCTAACCACTAAAAACTTCTGTGTCAGGAAACTACATCAGCTCCCTATATGTACTATACGTGAATTTTACACCACATGCATTTTTGTGCAGTTCTTCCATAAATTCATCAAATTGCCCCATGTCTCCCTTGTATATAAAAATTAAGTCATCTATATAACACGTATAGGTGACAACATGCTGGGAATAAAATCTATTATTGTAAATGAACAACTTTTCAAACTAACCCATGAAAATAATGGCATATGAGGGGGCATATGAAGCCCCCATCGCAGTACCCTCCTTCTGCAGAAACGCTTGCTTCTCAAAAAAATATATATATATTTAAGAGAAAATTTAAGTAACTGAATCAAGAATGCCATACAAGGACCCCTTCACCCATCATTTTCACCACTACTTCCAAACTCCATCCATTGTTAATATTTGTATATAATGCCCTAACGTCCACACAGGCATTTTGAGGCAATGCAGCAATTGTCTCATGTATAATGACAACACTTAATCCTGAAACAAACAAACACAGTATGTGAGAGATATTGTTACATTATGAAAATTGAGACATGACACTCACATACTGACAAATCAAATGACAAACAGGTTGCCAGTACATGCACATCATTTCCCTCACTAAATAAGGTAGTATAAACCTACATATGCAGAGGTACTCACATGTACCTTACCAAAACATCAGAGGCCTCCAGTATGCTTCCTGAGAAACCACATGCAAATAAAACCAAGTCAACACCAACCATTACACATAAAAATACACATCACAGTGTCTCCACAAGCAAACTCCTAAGGCAAAACAGCACACATTCAAACATCTTGGTCATAAGAGACTCCATCGTGAAACACACGGATGCTCCTCTTACCAGGGTGAATAAAGACAGGGTTAAAGTCAGTTACCTGTCAGGGGCCAGGATGCACCAGATCAGACAGGCACTCAGTTCACTCCACCATAAGTACCAGTATGACTCAGTCATAGTCCATGTGGGTGTGAATAACCAGAAACGTACCTCCCTAGACTATATGAAGACAGACACAATGGACATCTCTGAATACATGCCACAGACTAGTATGAGCCTCATATTGAGCAGCATTCTACCTTCACCAAGAATGATACTACAATGCAAACAGAAAATGATTGACTTCAGTAATTGGTTTAGCCACTGGTGTAATTCCAAGGGAATTCAGTATTTGTCAGCCTGGAACAACATGATTGACAGTTCACACTCCTTTGGCTGAGATGGTCTGCTCCTGTCACCAGTAGGCTTTTGAATACTGGCCAAGGCATTAGCCATTCCCATAGTGCCTTCTTAGGCAGTGCCAAATCAACAGACCTACCAATGTAACAAATTCTTCTAATGCCATGATAAAGGTTCTACTGCTCAACTGCTCAATGCTAGGAGTCTTAACAAGAAAAAGAAACTGCACTCCCTGTAAGCTCTCCTTACCCTGCATAATGCTGGCGTCTGCTGGTACAGAGACGTGGTTCAAGGCTACAGAAACCACTCTAGCAGTACAAGGCTACAATGCTTATCACACATTCAGACCACCCCCTATAAAGAAAAAAATGAAAGGAGGAAGAGGTGTTGCCATTTACATAAAAAAAAAATCACACCTCTAGACTGGTCAAGCAGGATGACTCACTTGAGCTACTCCATGTCCAGCTGACCATAGGCAAAATCTCCTACCATATCATCGCTAGCTACAGGTTCCAAACCATGAACCATGAAAAACATTCCGCATACCTGAAGTTACTAGAATCACTTACCATTCAGCCCAACACACACTCATGGGTGATTTTAACTACCCCTCCATAAACTGGGAAACATATACGACCACTAATGTGCAAGCTCAGAGATTCCTGGACTTTGTCAATGCAAATGCTCTAAAACAGCTGGTCAGCACTTCCACTAAGGGCTCAAATATCCCTGACAGAGTACTCAAAACATAGGGGAGTGTGGCACCCCCCCCCCCAGTGTAATGTCCTCATTGGTAAGATTGGATCATAAATCAGTCTCCTTTGAAATAAATGTAACAGCACTACCACCATCAAATCCTAAAACCCTAAAGAGTTTTTCCAAGGCAAATTACCTCCTTTTAAATGATAGGTAATCTTAAAGCTCCCCCAACCCCAAAAACACAGAGCGCTATGCAGAAGTATACATGAACAACTACATAGAAAAGGCAATACCTGACCGAACTAAACCCAGGTCTAGCCAGAGAAACAAACCACCCTGGTAGACCCCTGCCATAAATAGACTATACAACAGAAGGAAGAAATGCCTGTCTAGTAATAGGTGGGAAGGAGTACAACAGACAAAAAAATCCATCATTATTCTAAACAGGCGAATCAGGGAACTAGTTAAGTCTTCAAAAGCTAAATATGAGACTAAAATAGCCTCCCTAGCAAAGGCTAACCACAAAATATTTTTAGTTATGCCCGATATCTTAAGGGAAGCACTCAACACTGTGCCGAGTTGGCTGTAAATGGCACCACCTGTACTCAGCCAGAAGAAATAGCAAACCCGCTGGCCAATAAATTCAGCTCAAATTTCACTCCCCCCATCATCTCCAGTCACTCCCCATAAAATACTCACTACCATTCCTTTGCCTATTATCACAAAAGAACAGGTTGTCACTGCACTCTCTAAAGCTAGAAGCATGGCATCAATGGGTCCTGACAGAATCCCAGGGTGAATATTAAATAGATTGAAACATGACCTAGCAGACCCACTTGGATCTCTAGTTAACCGCAGTCTCCAGACAGACTTTGTCCCAGTAGAGTGGAGGACAGCAGCAGTCATCTCTCTACAGAAGGGGACCATCAACTGACCCAGGAAACTACTGACCCATATGTCTGACTAGCTTCATATGCAAGGCTGTGGAATGGATAATCACAGACCTGATTAACAAGGACATAGGAAATCTCCAGACTCTAAACCCAACCCAGTTTGGCTTCGTCAAATGCATATCCTGCCTGCTCAGTCTGGTGGACTTCTTTGAGAAGGTCTCCAAGGCCATGGATGAGGGTAAGACAATGCATACCACCTACCTTGACCTGGCCAAGGCATTTGATACAATATTCCACTCGGGTATTATAGATAAACTTACAAAACTAGCCATAAACCTCTATGCCACCAGATGGCAGTGAAATAGGACACATTATTAGAGTAGGAGAATCCACATCCAGCAAAAGGCTAATCACCAGTGGAGTATCACAGGGCTCAGTGTCAGGCCCCCTCCTCTTTGTAATATACTTCTCAGATGTCAATGCAAATGTAGATGGCCTTTGGTTAACAAAGTTCATAGGTTCATAGGCAGATACTAGGCTATCTGCCCTAGGGCATTTATAAGCCTAGCCAGAGTGTATTTGGCTTCCGCCTCCCTATTAGATTAGCCTACTGTGCCTCTGTAAAGTAGGTCACAGAAGGTACCCTTTTAAGATTAGTTTACTGTGCCTCTGTCTAGCAGGGACACAGAAGAGATCTCAGGGGTGAATTTGCGATTTCTCATCCACGCGTCTAGATTTCGCTTGAAGAGGGTCAGCGAGGGGCTATGTCTAACATGAATTGGGATTCTATTCCAGAGTGAGGGGAGCCTCTGGGAAATGAATCTGTCCCTCCAGCATGTCCTATTTATTTTTGTGCTGAGGTTTAGGTCCCTGGAGCGTGTAGCTCTAAGGGACTTGGATTTTTTTAGGTGGAGCATGTCCATTAATTCTGGGTTTGACATGGCTTTGTACGTCAGGCATAGATCGCCTCTGAGTAGGCAGTAAGCAACTGAGTAGAGCTGGAGTTTCTTTAGTCGAGCTGCATAGGACATCTGTTTGTAGGCCATGATCCTATTGGTGAGGTACTTTTGGGGTCTCTCCAGTTGCTGCAGGTGTCGGGTAAGGTACATCCCGAAAGGGGCATTGTATTCAATTATGGGCCTGATGAGTAGAGGGGCACAATGACCTCTCTTGATCTAGATGCGAACACTTTCGTGATAAGGTGTTCTATATAGAAGGTCTTTCTAACCACTTTGGCAACGTGATTATCAAAGGAGAGATTACTATCTACGTTGGTCCCCAAATCTCTAATTACTTCTTCCGTACTTAATGGATTACCACCTATGTGGTAATTTGTGGGCACCTTGTTTTTCCCAAAGGGGATGACTATGCACTTTTTAGCATTTAGCTTGAGGCCGTGGCTCTGGCACCAAGCATCCGTCTCCGTGAGACCCTTTTGGAGGATGCTTGTGTCAGCTGGAGATTCGATTATGGCCCCCAGTTTGCAGTCATCTGCGAACTTTGTCAGCCATAATCCCCCCGTGTTACTCTGAACCTCAGAGGAGTATATACCAAACAAGAGAGGTCCCAGAACCGAGCCCTGTGGGACGCCACTTGTAACTGGTTTGGATTCGGACATGGCACCTGCGATTCTGACCATGTGGGTTCTATCTCTGAGCCAGTTTGCAACCCATCTTGTGCTATAGGGGTTGATATTTAAGTTGGTAAGCTTATTTATGATAACCGAGTGGGGTATTGTGTCGAAGGCTTTTGCGAGGTCCAGGTAAGCAGTGTGGACTACCTTGCCCTCATCTATGGCTTTGGTAACTGTTTCAAAGAAATCAACTAGGTTTAAGAGGCAAGATCTGCCCTTAACAAAGCCGGATTGGGTAGGGTCCAGTGTCTGAAGGCTCCCAATGTCTTTGTTTGAGTTCCATGATAATACACTCCATAACTTTACAGACCAGACTAGTCAGGTTTATGGGGCGATAGTTCCCGGGGTCCATTGTGGCACCACCTTTGTGGAGTGGGACCACTGTAGCTGTACGCCATTCTTTGGGTACATATCCTGTAGTAAGGCTAAGTTTGAACAGTGACTTAATGTGAGGGCTCAGTTCTTCTTGGAGCTCGTGTAAGACACAGCCTGGGACACTGTCCGGTCCCATAGATGCTGTGTTTTTTGCTTTGGAGAGGGCAGCTTTCACCTGTGTATCTGTGATGTCAGGGAAGTTACATTCAATTGGAATAGGCATTTGCTCCTTTGGGGAGGAAGGGGGGGAGAAGTTTGTGCTGAATCTGTCTGCCAGGATGTTGGCTATGTCTGTAGGTTCGGTATATTTTGTACCATTATGCAACAATTCAGAGCATATCTGGGAGTTTCCACCCATGTTCCTGACATAACTAAAGAAGGCCTTGTGATTATCTTTAGTGTCTAGGGCAATTTATTTTTTTCGAAACTGGCCTTTGATGATTTTATGAGGCCAAAAAAGAGAAGTAACAGGACACTGCCAAGACAAAACCAGTAAAATCACCTTTTATTAAATAGGAGTTAGCGCTTTCGGGATAACCCTTCATCAGACATAATTTTAAAACAACAAATACAACCATATTTAAAATACAACCATCCAATCATCTACTCACAAAAACCCGCCTATTTTGTAGCACAGGTTTAATGGGTAATACATCATTAAGGCCTGGGGGTCTATGTGCTCTTAAATCAACAATCCATTTGGATTCAGCTAGGGCTGTTCTATGTTTGATATCACCCCCCCGTCACTAGCCCTAATATTAACAATACATCTAAACTTAAAAGTATGTGTAGGGTATTAACTTATATGTCTGTAAAGTGCATTACTCAAATCACAATTTCTGATGTTACTAAGGTGTTGCAGAATCCTAACTTTAAGCATGTTGTTAGTCATGCCTACATAAAAACATGCACATTCTTCACAATTGGCCATATAGACTAAATGTTGCGTCTGTGTCTGACCTACAAGGCAGTTTCTGACCCAGCCCTGATGGAAATGTTGCTTATTCACAAAACTAACTGCATGAGAGTTACCTGCTCCAAAGATCTAAACCTGATCTCTGACATGAATAGATCATGCTGGAGAGATAGATATGTGTCCCAGAGATTAACCCTCCTCTGGAGCAGGCTTCCTACTCAAGTGAAGGAGAGCCCTTTCCTGACCACCTTCAAGCACAATCTGGACCAATGGATGGGAAATCACAAATTCACTCCTCGGTTGTCACCCATGTCCCTTATAGACAGAGGCAGTCTGTAAAAATAGTCAAAACCACGCTTGCTGACCCTTATTATCTTTCCTTTAAGGACAGAAATTTGGGTAAAATCTGGGTACAGCTGTCTAGGCCTGCCTAATAATCTGCTATGAACCTAGGAACTAGCACAATCTAAAGTTTCTTAAGTTATTTATAGCACAGAATTCGACCAGGCTACCCTCCACTGTTACAAGAGAGTAGCATTAACCCTTCACAACGTAGACTGAAGTGAAAGAAATAATCAAGTTAAACAATAAAACTGTCTAAAGTCCAGGAAATGATCAAATTCAAAAGTATTCCAACCAGCAGACACAGTGAGTAGGAAGGAGTGGAAAAATTCTTTGAAATGCATGCACGGAAATAATTGTAGTACTTATATTTGACTTGAGAATAATGCAATTTAGGAATGCAAAGTACTTACTTGGTGATGTATGGCACAGGATTCACTCTGAAGTCTCTGCAATCAGTGGCTCAAAACAACCTGTAAACAAGAAAAATAGCCCTTGGCCAAACACCACAATTTAAAGTTTCTTAAGTGATTTACAGCACAGAATTTGACCAGTCTCACCTCCATTGCCAGCAGAAAGCAGCACTAACCCTTCTGGGCTCATAAATCACAAAATGGACCTGAACAAATAACCAACTTAAACAATAAAGCTGCCTACAGTGCAGGAAATGATCAAGAAAAAAACAGCAGACAGTGAGAAGGCAGGAGTGCAGAATATTAAGTGTAACAAAGCATTTTTAAGAAACATAATAATTATAGCAATATGAAATGTTATGCAATAGTGTCACTCAAGTCTTCTGTAAGAGGGACAAAGCAACATAAAATAATATCTAGAGAAAAATGAGACAACATTTATTATGAAACATTGTTCCTTAATTCAAGAGGGTAAAAAGTCAGTCTTCCTTTCCTTTTTCACATTACATTCTGCTTTGTTTTCATTCTTCCTAGCCTTTGTCCCCTCTCAGCACCCATTTGTTTACTCTACTGGCTTTCATTTAAGATTTGCATTACACCTTGGAAATAGATTTAAATTTCATTTATGTGAAAATTAATATTCTGTAGATTTAATTATCAGAGAAAAATCAACTTATAAATATATTATGTTAAACAGTAATATTAATGGTGCAATACAAATGTTAAGAAATGCAGGATTTTAACGTATATCTCTAAAAGTCAGTTTATTTTAGTTGGTGCATTGACTGAGCCAGTAAAATCTGGGTGAACATAAAATAAGAAAGAGAAGGTTTGTTCACATCTTTGAGGGCATTGTTATACTGAGGTGTTACTGTGGCAATAAAGGATTTTATAGAGCAGCTACTCTGCTGCGATTTATTTCTAGGGTACAGGAATGGAAATCACATAGGGGAATGGATGTCCCACTGTTGTAAAGTAGCATAAAGGAAAGAAGTAAGCAAGTGGGATATCACAGGAGGACACAAGGCACAAAGTAGGAAAGAACGAGGTATGGGGGAGGTGAATTAGGTAGGACAGGTTGTGGTGTAAGAGAGGAGAGAAATGCATTATGGGTAGCAAAGGAGTACATTGCAGCAAGAAATGCAAGAGAAGTAAGTGGTACATTTATTGTGTAAAGAGAGGTTGTGTGAGGTAGGAAGAGACTAGGAAAGGAAGTATCCTAGTCCTCATGAGTTACGGTGTACAGAAATTAGGACTTTAAGGGAGTTAGGCAATGCAGGCCAAAATTAAGGATCTGCTTCATGTGGTTTGTGGTCAGTGGTGGGGAGAGTACTTGTGTGAAGGCACCCAAGGGTTTTTGACCTAGATACAGGAAGTGGCAACAAGCTCCATAATGGTGTATAAAGACCCATGAGTGTCAAGGTGTTGGTAATAGGTGGGAGAGTGTCAAGAAAGGTAATGGAACATGGTAGAGAATCCACATAACAGGTTGAAGGCAGTAAATAAGTTGAAAAGAGAAAATCATGCTATAACATGCTATAACAATGCCACTGGAGACTATGATTAAGAGAAAAGAGTTGTAGGAAATGAATGAGTGAGATTTTGCAATATGTGGACATTGTGCAAAAGGTAGAAAAGGGTGTGGCAAGAAAGTTAGTGATAGAGAAAATGGGAGGAGAGGAGGGAGAGAGGAAAGGGGGCAAAAGATGGTGTTGGTGCACTGCAAGTAAAAGTGGAGTGATAGATCCTGAAGAACATATATGGCCCATCAAGGATGCTGCATATATGCTTAAAGTATGTTTGAAGAATATGGATGGACTGGAAGAGCCAGCTGTAAAGTGGAAGATGCATGGTGGAGTGTGCAGTGTTTGGTGGAGATTTTAATGTGGCACTAGAGCCACACATGAGCAAATTATTCAGAAAGCATGTGCACAGTGGCAGGTGTAAAAAGGCATTGACATAGGGAATGAAAGCTAGTGAACCCCACTAGAGGTGGATGGTAATGTATAGCTGGGACAGAGTTTTTGTGTTTTCATGGAGTGGGGATATATAATTTTAATCACAATATCTATGATCAAAACAGGATTACTGAATTAAGTTAAAACAACTTTGGTGAGGCTCGAACCATAAATGACTACATGCAAGGCATGCACTCTAACCGCTACACTATTGTACTTCTGTTCCCATCAGTAAGAAGACTATGTTAAGTTTAAGATCATTTAACTGTGGGTGTGAGGAAATTTCCCTTATCCCCAATGATGCATAATATTAAAGTCAGTATATTTAGAGTCAGAGGAGTATGGGTGAATACAGTCTACAATGTGGGGGTATGGGATTTTGTTTACCCCCTCCAAAATGGTATTTTTTTTTTTACTGCCAACTTTACTTTTTATCATTATTTTCTCATTTTCTGTAATTCTTCTGGATCCCGTGGGAGCATGTTGACAAGCAAGCAAAATGAACAGTTAGTTATTCAGTAAGTGAGATTCTTGTTCAGGAACAGTGAATTTTGCAATATGGGAAATGTGTTTGCATGGTTATGCCCATGCAGTTTAGGTGGGGAAAATGGGAGGCAGAGGAGTGAACAGATGGACATTTAATCCATGGCTGTGGGAGAGATGAGGAACAGAAAAAGTGGTATGAAAGAATGGCTACTGAAGAGCTTAAGGATAATTCCTGGTGAAGGAATGAGAGGTGAAGCAGTAGATGAGATAAAGGCTATATGGTAGGGAAAGGTAATGAGTTGAATACAAAGAGGAAGAAAAGGGACATCAAGGGTTGTGAGAAGGAACTGGGAGACTTACATGGGAATGGGATGGGAAGTTAGGTAGAGACGTGGGTAGAGTAGATAAAAATGAGGACTGAAGCTGTTAAAACCTTGAATGAGGAGGAGGAAGTAGAAGGGAAATTAGAGGTTGATATGACCTAAAGGCTGGAACTCTAGTGGTTGAAGAGGGAGTGAGAGAGTGAAGTTATTACCTTACAAACTGAAGTAACAGAATGAATAGAATATCTTCAGAAATTGCCTTAGCAATCACAAATCACTGAAACATATATGTGCCATTCAATGAAATAAAGATGAAAAACATGTTTTTACTCCCAGTTGGGGCACACAACTTTGGGGAATGGAGAGACTCCTCAAAACAACATACAGTGGTCTCGGGCAGTTATCACTTTCTTTCTAACAGTGAGCAATTGTTTGTTGAGGAACCACAAATTTAAGAAACATGGTACAGTATACAAAAGGTATATAGGGTAGTAGATCTGCTGGGAATTGAAGGAGAGGAAGACTATTCAATAGGAAGAGACTGCAGAGGGGGTTTCAGATTTTTACGAGATACTCTATGTAGATAAAATGAGGTACTAGAAGAAAAGGGGGTGAAACAATAGGACTGGAAATGGAAGTAGATCATGAAGTAGGATGTGACTAGGGAGGTATGGCACTGAAAGATTCATTGCAGAAGGAAAAGGCCAGTATGTGGGATCATTCTTTAAATTTTTAGAAACGGTTTAGAGGAGAAGTACAAAAGTGGTCAAATTATTGAGAGCCATTTTGAGGGAATATTAAGAAATGAGAAGCTGTAGTACCTATGATGTATACTGCATTACAGATGCACTGCATCATGGGGGATATTCATGTCTTCCTGTGCACTGCATAGTATGACCACAAACAGTTGGATGCTTCACATTATGGCAGAAATTAACTTTACACGTGGATGAACAGAAATATCTTTTATTTACTTTGGCTTACTTTTTTGTTGACTAGACTGTTTTTCTCAAGTACATCTGAAGCCTGTATATATATATATATATATATATATATATATATATATATATATATATATATATATATATATAGGAGTGCTACAAAATCCTGAAAGCCCAAAATCCTGAGACCAGAAATCTTGAAAGTTCAAAATACTGAAAACTCAAAATACTGAATCTCATAATACTGAAAACACACAGGATACCAACACTTACTATATTCCAGCACAAGTACATACAGAAACATATTACCCTTCAACTATAAGCAGGTGGGCAAGCCCCCCTGCACCATTGATGTTGTGGGGGCTGTGCCCCCCACACCCCCATCTACTTAAATATATCAATGCTGAGATTGCCCCCCTGCTTATACTTGGAGGAGAGTAATATAGTTTGTCTTTTATTCGTTTATGTATGTACTTGTGCTAGAATATAGTAAGTGTTGGTACCCTGTGTATTTTCAGTATTATGAGATTCAGTATTCTGAGTTTTCAGCATTTTGAACTTTCAAGATTTTGGTCTCAGGATTTTGGGCTTTCAGGATTTTGTAGCGGTCCCACACACATACACATATACATATATATATATATATATATATATATATATATCTACACATGTGTGTATGCGTATATATATATATATATATATATATATATATATATATATCACACAGACACACCTACACACACATCCACACGCACACACACACACACACACACACACACACACACACACACACACACACACACACACTGACTAAGAGGATGGAGATGACTTTGAAATTGCAACGAAATGAATAATGGGGCTAAACTACAGTCTGTAGACTATTTTATGACACTTGGAACACAACTGCAATTACTGAATTGTAATCAGGAGGTATGCAGATGTAATAATGGAAAATCTTACTCAGGTTGAGGGGGAGAACATAATTTTTTCATGCAGTGAAATTGTAGAATAGGTCAGTGCTACTTCCAAGATGAGACAAAAGATCTTCAGCCAACTTTTCACTCTTGCACAGGACTGATCTTTCAGGAGGTGATGTAAGCATTCTAGGATGAGGTGTGCTCCTTTATTTCTCTTAGCACCTCATGGCAAGGAGTTGGACCTTCTTACACTGAAATGATTGCTGTTGCTATTAAAGAAAATAAAAAGAGACTTTTAAGCTGGGGGCTATACTTTGCTTAATTTTTCTGTCCAAAGTAATTCCAGATTTCTGTGACTTTTATTAAATACATTTTCTGACGACTTTGTGAATTTCACCCTTACATACAAGGATAATCATCAGCCTATGTAAAGAAAGCTTTTATGATATAGGTTTAGAAAATGAAGTCACTCTTTGTTATGAATCAGTGCTTTCATGAGTTGGCTGATATGCCATCTTGATTAAATTCTAGGTTACTATCACTTGGTGTTAACAAGAGATGGAGCGTGCAATGTGGTTGATGTTGCTGATCTTTTACTGAATGAAGCATTGCTGGAACAACTGTAAGAATTTGATTGCACTTATTAAAATCAGTGATGCAGGTGACTTTTTTTTACATGTGTTTGAATTGCACTATTGAATTTAGCTATGAAAGATGGTATGGTGTATCATTTACCAAATGTAATTATGATTCCTGGAGAAGAAAAAAAATATATTTTATTGTGGCCAGCCCAAAGGCTGTCATTTGTGTAGGAACCTGAGGCCTTTAATAAAAGTATGTCTTAAACATAATAGGGGGAAAAGGATACCCAAGACGAAATTGTGTTATGGAATGCAAAAAGTGCAAGTAGACATGTTTGAATAGTCTGTCTTATGAAGACAGAATCTGAACTACTGCAAGAAAGTGAACCTGACACTGATGGTGAATGTGTGACATCTGAAAATAACAAAACAGTGAAGAATGAATTATTCAGTATGTTTTGAATCTGAAAAAAAAATAGTGTCTGTTCAAATTAAAATAATAATTCTCAAGAATTAGAAAAATGGAAGTGATAGGAAGAAAGATATTGAATGTGACCTTAAAACTATTAGCAGAAACGTTACCATAAATGTTGAAACAGAAGGGAATTCTTGTAAAGAGGGTACCTGTCCAATCACTTGTTACAACTGGAAAGAACATAATGCTTTCCTCACTAAAAAAATCAAGTGTCTAAATCATGTAAACTACACAAACCATCTCAAAACCTTGTCCCTCTTCTCAGTACCATACATGCTATTGAGAGATGACCTGTGCTTTGCATGCAGAGCTTCAACAGACCCTGTTCTATCAAACCTATTGCACATTTGCAAGTCCAGTGGTATCACAAACACCAGTTCAAGAGATTTCAATTTCTTTTTGCAAAATGATTTAAACATGTTGGAGGGATAGGTATGTATCTCAGAGAGTACACTTTTGTGGAGCTGTCTTCCACGCCACAAAAGTAAGGTTTCTCAAGATACTCGCAGATCAGTAGCCTAGTAAGTACCTATAAATCTTTGAACCTATTTGCCAAGCTATATATTAAAGAAGGAATACAGTGGGTTAAGAGTCAAAACTCTATTTGTGGCATTTTCTATAAAGGAATCCCAGTATAATTAGAAATAAATTATAAAGAGAAAAGCAAGAGAATGTGTAGTTTTTTCAGGTTGCTCTTTTGTTTTTAAGCTATAAAAGGTTTCTAGGATTTTGAAATTTGCTAGCAAGAAAGGCTGGGATGGTGGACCCATACCTCTCAAATTTATGTTTGTTTCCATTTGGCAGGCTGATACTATCTCCTCACTAGTTTATTACATAAAAACCTTATATACTGTTAACAAATTTTATTACATCAGTTTGCTGGCTGATATTTGAAGAACTTCACTCTTCCTTGCCTTTTTCATCTGAAAACTTTCTTCTACTTATGCAGGTTGTTAATAAAGCTATTAGGATGTAGAACTTAGCATCCTGTTGCAAGTACATTCTGAATAGAACTAAAAATATAGGCATTTTATGGGATCCATTTTATGGTCAATATTCTATTAACTATAGCAAACTAACAAAGCTAAACTACACTAAACAGAACATGCAGTTGCCATTCTGAATGTTGGCTTGCACCTCGGTTGAATAGTAACAACAGTCACTAAGAAGTATGATGCAGACGACAATAGAAATTAAAAGATCAATCCTTCAGCTCATTCAAAATGTTCTAGTATCCAAGGTTTGTCTGGCAGATATTATATTTTTTCTTTGCTCAAACAGTTTTGTACCTTACTGCCTATGTTTTTTATTCACTGTGCTACTTAATAAAGCTAGGCACTGTACAATGCATCATATTCCACATAGAAACTGTCTGCTATTCTATTGATATGGCATTACTAGAAATACTGTTGCTTTATTTGTGAACAATATTTGGCAGCTTCTATGTATGCAGTGACTGAATACTTTTGCTTTCTAGCTTTTTCTCTGGAAATATTGCCTTGCAGTTTATTTTGCACAAATGTTATATGAGTTGACCTGACTTGTATAAAGAACTGTTATACTGCTTTGCATTAGCAAACTGCTGTTGAATGGTGATGACATTTATGAGAAATAACAAAAATGTTTTTCTGCATAATAATCTTCTGCTAAGAACACCCTGAATTAGAAGTCAACCAATTAATTATATGTATTTACAGGAAAGAATAGTGGGCTATATCAGTGAAAACTGATAGCCAAATATATGCAACATGAATTTTCCCCAAACATCATTTTTGGAGTTCATGTTATTTAAGTGATATCCATAAAGATGTAACACTTGTTATTACAGTTACATTTCAGTGCAATCCAACCAACATTAACAAATGTTTGTTTTATTAACATGGCATTAATTCTTTCAAACATTTGAAGTCACTAGATGTCAAGCTTACAAATGTGAAATTTATTGCATTTGAACTAGCCTAGTATTTCTGCAAAGGGACTTTTGTGTTTTGTTTAAAAGTGTTAGGAAAGGATGACACATTTTGTTTTTATAATCACTTTATTAAACATAAGAAGCTACACAAAAACATACAAATGTATATGTAAGCAAAATTGGAGAAGAATGCTCCTTTAATCAAGCAATAATACAAATGGCTCTTGCAAGCTGTCCCCTGTATTGAATAAGACTATTGCTGAGAAGTTAGGCAATCCCACTTTGCTTGCATAGCAGATTTTAGCCAGTGCCTAAACAACACCAAATATTGTAATTAAAAGTGTGACTATAACTTTCTGTTTTTTTCAAGTATATTGTATCTTTATCATCTATAAAGTCCAAACTGAACTATTGGAAAGCACTTCTAAGGGACCATTAAAAATTAATGAAACATGATACAACACAATTCACTAAATTGTGTTTCACTGAGAAATTTCCCAGTAGTGACCATTTGCTTTCTGCATGTGGAAGAGATACATTCTATCATCACACAACTGAATAGAACCTTCTCCAGGTCATTTAATCTCAGAGTAGGCTATATTTCCCCAGGGGAGGGGCTTAGTAATTGCACATTATAGCCAAATATATATTTGGTAAAATGTGTTTTTTCAGACTCTGCTGCAGTTAATCAATGTGCTTCCCAGTTTTAGAATACCTCTTATCGTAGCAACAATTATTTCCTCATTCAGTGATATTTTACATGAATATGTACTGTTTTAACTTTGTTTAAATATGTATGAGACGTTTCTAGCTTTCTTTCACTATAATAGCCAACTTTTCCTTAAAGGTGGATTTTACTTTTGTGTTTTTGTTTTTTTTTAACTTATTACTTGACAGGTAGTTCTTATAAATTTGTTTGTGTCCTCATTTGGTTACTTTGTTAATTTATCTGAAGTAACTTTTAGTGCTACTCCTGCTGCCACCTGAGCAGCATATATTTCTGTATTCTCTATAAATTGTAGCAAAGGATTCTTGTAAAATTTTTAAAAACACCTACCACTTCTTCCCAAAATCTATATTTTCTGTAGGATTGTTAGCAATGTGTGGAGGCTGGTACTCCTTTTGATCTACACTCTGTCTTTGTTTAACTTAATAAGGTGGGGTTAGGGAGGCACCAGCCCACTTTGCTGACAGTATTATAGAAAACAGGCATTCACATTGTAAAAGAAGTGGCCATAGTTCTGAAATATACTGTCAGATGGATAGTAAGCACCATGCAAAAGTCATGGAAGAAAGTTAAAACTTAATTATGCCGTAATCTGTCAGTGTGGTCTGCCATTTCTTTTCACTCCTATGTGCTTTATTGTGCAACATAACTGGTAATGAAATCATATAGCATATCAATATGGCATACGCTCCGTCATATCTTATCTTGATCATTAAATAATATAAAAGTACTAGTGCTTTTTGGTTCAGGTAGTTTACTCTTCAGTCTCCTCATATTTCAAACCACCACAGTCACCTTTTAGCCCACTGGGAGAAAAGCAAAACCAAACTCCACAAAAGAACAACGTTGCATTGTTTCTTTCCACACAAAGCATGATACACTGAATACCTGATGCACATACCATCCTCTTAGCTAGTAACTAAAATCAGTCCTTTTTTGCAATATTTCAATGCTATGCTTGACAAAAGTAGTACGACACAATTTCAGACAGGGATTAAAAAAGTTAGGTTTTGCTTCATGTCAGAATAAGTACACTATTTTATATACTCTCACATAAGAATTTATAAGTGAATACTAGCCTAACTACCCCCAAAGGGCCATTAGTAACCTAGGCAATAACCCGAGATCAGAATCAAACCCTGTACTTTGTGTCTATGAAGTGAAGGGCTTAACCATTATGTCTAAGTCACAGCCAATAAAAATCCTAAAAGTGAGGGCAAGTACTTCTTTGTTTAACCATGTAACTTTACAACCCTACTAAAATGCCTCTATTATGACCCTCTGAAAGACATAATGTGGTAATCATTGGCGTTGTTATGAAAGAGCTGGGATAAGACATGCTAGTTATGAAAGAGCTGGGATAAGACATGCTAGGTATGTACAGTTGGCTATGACATATAGTAAAACTACTGATAAATGAAAAAAGGCAAGAAAAAGTAAACCAATATGTTAATCTCAGGGTATTTATACCTAGATGGGATGTTATACTGCCTGATGGCACAGTTATTGCATGAGTCTTTATCTTCAGATATCTGGGTGCCATTTTGGATTTTGTTTGACAACCATGATGATACTGTTATAAGCATATTCTAATATGAAGTAGTAATTTCCTGCATATAGATTAACCTGCTTACTGCTTTAATGTTTTGAGCCTTACATTTACAGTTTGGCTACTGTACAGCTCCTCCAATGCACCTCAGAAGGTAATATAAAGTCATAGTGATGCACCCCTAACAGTATTTGCCAGGTTTGTTTCACCTGATTTTTTTCCTGGTGCACTACTGCAGACTCTACAGGTGACTTAGCTGAATGTCCTCAAGAAGACAGAAATTGTACTTGGAGGAGTCCTTGCTCACCACTTATTCTGTAGAGACAGGTCCTCCTTGCAATGTAATCTGGTGCAGAGAGACAGAGAAATGGCCTTCAAATTGTATGAGATCACATATGAGTTCAAACAACTAAAGATACCATGTTTGGTGGACAATGTTTATCTCTTTGTTCCTGGCTACGTAACAGGCTTACTAGGCAGCAAAAAGAGTTGCTGAATATCAAAGCCTCCCACAGTGACCCAGATTAACTGCTAATATTAAAAGTGAATGTGGCCACTACTTTCCTTTAAAGCTGTGATTAAAATAGTGGAAACTTGTTTTTAGACATGGCTGTGCCAGACAGATGGCTTATGTTGCGGCAGGGCCTTATTAATGTAGGGTGGTGTCAGTAGCAATGGCAAGAACAGATAACGTTTTCTACAGACAGAGGATGGTGGGATGCAGCTGAGACCTATATCGTAACTGGTTCTACACTATAACAATGGCCATCGGCCTTACAGATTGCACATAAATGGAGAAAAGGAAAGTCATCTTATGGCATATTGAATTAGGGAGCCAACAGATCAATGGAGGGGCACAATACCATAGTAGTTTATTATAACTAGATTGTTGTGAACAATCCTGTCTGAAAGAATAGCTGCTATACAAGCATTGTGTTATGTTGTAAATATTTCACAATATATACATGTACATATTGTATGTCATCATATGTTGATTCTGGGTTTGTCAGCCTCTTCTGCTTCCTGTAGTACTGCTCATTTACTGAGTGTGTATATATATATACATATATATATATATATATATATATATATATATATATATATATATATATATATAAATATATTATTATGCAAATCTTGTTTTTATGAACACTGCTAAGGGTGGAGATTATTCATAAAAAGAGCTTCAAATTTCCAACACATGAATTATGCAAGTAAAAAGTAATCACTCATAGCAGCGGTTAATGATATCATATAGTTTTAACAAGTCCATTTATACTGAATGCAGTTCTATTGAAATGGGAATGTTGATGTCCCATTTTAGCAAATGTACGTATTGTAAGTCTGAGTTTTTTCTTTATTGAGTGTTGGCTTTCTGTGTAATTTATTCTACTTCATTTTGATTTTATTTATGTTGTTTTGCTGAAATTTGTACTTAGAAGTATGTGTTAACTCTTTAGCTTATAATTATTGTCATTGTGACAAAGTGCTGCAAATGTGGTACAGGAACAGTTCTTTTTTTTCAAAGTGCTGTCTTTCCTCCACAATTGTGCAACTGTTAGTATATTTAAGTAGAGGGGTGGGGCCAAAGTTGTGAGTTAGTATATTTAAGCAGAGGGGTGGGACCAAATGGGAGGTAGAGGGTCCTTGTCAAAGTGAAAATGCTATTTTCTTTTTGTGAGTTTCCCAAAGAAACATGTTTTCAATATTATGTGTCAGTGGTAGTGGTTTCACTGTATGTGGCTTCATTAAATTTATATGAATCCACTGTAACTGTGTTTCTTCAACAAAACACTGCATATACATTTTACATGTGTTATCAGACATGCATGCTAGTGACACCTGAAAAGTGGCAGTAATATTAAGAAGACATTAATGCAATTCTTGAAACATTTCAATAATTTTTCTGTAAACTTGAAAAACATTATTATTCCCTTAATACATTTGCTGAAACCCAAGTTATAGCGTCGGGTGTCAATAAACACCATTATCAAAACAGAACTGCAAGAGGACTGATGTGTCTGTTTTTATGATTTCTTCTTTTGTCTTTAGTGTTTATTTTAATTCAAACCTTCCAGCATGCCTTCAAAGGCAGAGCTTTGACACCCCCCTTTATTCATTATGCAGATCTGGAGTCATTTAGACGTGTATTTATCAGGAATTGTATATAAACAAACAAAATCCTGGGGGTGGCTAATAAAGAATAGATGAGGACAGTGCTACTAGGAGTTTGAAACAGCAGTACCTATTAAAGGAAACTAAGAAACATAGCATAAGATAGTGTACGGTTAGTACAGAGAAATGCCATAACTTGAGTTATATTTATTATCATGGTTTGAGACAGTACTATTGTTTGATCTTTGGAGCTGAAAAATTAATTGCACATTTGTTAACCTCTGCTGTTCTCTTTGTATGATATTGTCTCATAACTCATGCCACTGGTAAGTGTGCCTTTCAAATATGTTATATGCTTGAAAACATGACAGTCTACAATATGTCACTGAAATTGAGAGATGCAACTTATAGAAAAAAATATGGCTAATAGATTTTAGTTTCAATTCATAAATGTTGGGCATAACCACAATGCACATTGCACAAGGCAAAGGGAATACAATCTATTATGACTCCAAAAGACATGGTTGTTACTGGTAACCATCTTGTGTTTCATTGCAAGCTGACTGCACTTAACATCAGCTTCAGGTATTTAGCCCTGTAATAAACAAGCATATAAATCCCACTCAATGTCAGCAAAAATATAATGTGATAGTAAAGGTTATAAATACACATCTCTGGCATAAAATAATACGTGACAAACAGGTATATGGTTTCTATATCAACATTACTGCAACATAATTAATATGCAATAGGTGTTCATCCTTAATGGTATATGCTAAAATCTGTAGGGCTCCCTTGTATAAAAGTCAAGACCTGTCACAACCAAATGAGTTTTACACTGTACAGCTTCAGGTTAGAGTTATAATACTTGGATTATCAGGATTTCACCCACCTTAGAATGGGTACAATACATTCCAATGTAATCTTGACAACAGTAATTGAATATTGTCTAAAAATATTTTGCACAGAAACTTATAGACAGTTTTTTTTACTTTCCATAAGGGTGTATATGATAACTATTCAGTACCATCACCATCTTTCCAAATTAATAGTAATACTGAATCCAGCAAAGATACTTTGGCAAACAAAATTATTGTTTAGCCATTAAATAAGCCAACCTTCAAATATTTGAATGGTTACACTAATCAGTCACTCATTATTAGGTAGATACCAAACAGTTAATGGTACCAGTTCAATGTATGAACCCTTAAGTCCATCAATAAACAAATAAAATACCAACTACAAACATTTAAAACTAAATAACAAAGTTCAATACTTGAGATAAAAATAAAGCATGTCACTTGAAAAAGAAATATGTAAACAAGAATAATCTACATAAGAAATTTAAACAGCCAGATTACACACAGCAAATGTTATCTGCCACCTAAATTAGTCACCTCACTATTTTATCTAAATATATTCAGGGCCCTGACTGTCTCTAGTTTTCAAGATCAGAAAACAAACTGTAAATTCCTTGCATGAAGCATAATTGAGCTCTGTTGGCCCCTTGTGTATCCTTCAGATACAAAGCATTAACTACATCTGAATTAACAATCTCTCTCTCTCTCTCTCTCTGTACTGATGTGAGTCCAAAAAAGGCTTCAATTTTAAATTTTGGAAGTTGATGGGGTGACAGCAGTGGTGCAGCAGTTAGCATTGTCGCCTCATAGCAAGAGGTTATCCGATTCAATTATCAGCTCCGGTGGCTTCTGTGTGGAGTCTGCATGTCCTCCCTGCAGTCTTGTGGATTTCCTCTGGGTGCTCCAGTGTCCTCCCACATTCCAAAGACATGCAGTAAGTGGATTGGACTTGGACACTCTAAATTGGCCATAGGTGAGAGTGTGTGCGTGAGTGAGTGGTATAAATCAATTGCTGAGGCAGGGCTAGCCACCCAGTGGTGTAAACCTTGGCTCAAGATGATTGTCACTGCTGAAGTGATACCCTGACCCCATGTGCAAAAGGGTCTATATCATATCAGCGAGCGCTAAAAATAGTGAATGCTGATATATCGAACTTCAAAGTCCAAAAGCTGAAAACAGCGAAGGAACGGATCAGCAAATTTTTTCCCGGGGAAAAAATTTGCTGATCCAAAAAAAAAAAGGAGTATACAGTGAAAATTAAGTTGGGGCTGTGCCCCCCACACACCCCCAACTTAAATATATCAACTCCAAGATCACACCACAGTGGAGAAAACAGCAAAGCCCAGTGAATGGCGCAGCAAATTATTTCCCTGGGAAAAAAATTGCTGATCCGTTCCTTCGCTGTTTTCAGCTTTCGGACTTTGAAGTTCAATATATCAGCATTCGCTATTTTTAGCATTCGCTGATGTGATATAGACCCTGTGCAAAATGGGAAAAGGGGTTGTAGATGGATGGATGGATTTCTCCCTTCCACAGAAACATACCTCTGAGACTGCGCATCTTCAAGGAACATTGCCTCAACATTGTTAATGTTTGGCAGCACAGCTAGTTTCACTTTCAAGCTCCAGTGCATTCCCAAAATAGGAAATGTGCAGGTTTTACATATAGTTTCACACACTTTATTTAAATATTACACATTTACTAAAATGGCAACTGCAATGTAACTTTTTTTAAATAAGTGCTTACATTTTGCTTAATCTGTCCAGCTTTGGCACAGCTTATTCACTTCTGCTGCATTTCTTTTAAAAGATCATTTACTTTCTGCAGCTTATTATAACTTTCCATAAGCCCATGTCAGAAACCAGAATAGACAAAACTGTGCACAAGTATAGACTTTTGCAGTTTAATACTGCACATCAAAATCTTCAAGATCAAAATGGATTTTATCAGTTTTGTGCACTCATTCTATGGCACAGTCCACTACTACAGCAAATTTGGTGATGTCCATGCACTTTTTTATTTAAAAGGTATGCCCATGACTGTTAGCCAAGTATCTGAGCAGCTCACTCTCCATCCTCACATCATCCCTTCAGTCTAATGAGGACAGTACCTTACTCAGCAACAGAAGAATCCACAAAGCCACCTTTTAGATTAGTGCAATGTGGGAACTCACTAATAATTCATGAAATCTAACTATATAAGATTATTTTTTAAATTGCTTCATACCTTATAGTTATAGAGTTACAGCTCAGTGAAAGTGTTTACCAGGTTGTAGCACGTAGCTTCTGAATCTGACCATTGCCTATTCATTTCTGTATATAGTTTATGGCTTCCTGTTTGCATTGTTGTAAGCATCCACACCTTCCTCTCAAACAACAAAGGTTTCATTATATAGCAGTGAATTGCATCATGCTTTTAGTATATAGCATAGGTGTTCCTGCTTGCATTGTTGTAAACATCCATGTCTTCCTCTCAAACGACAAAGGTTTCATTACATAGCAGTGAATTGCATTATGCTTTTTGTATATAGCATAGGTCTTCCTGTTTGCATTGTTGTAAGAATCCACACCTTCCTCTCAAATGACAAATGTTTCATTACATAGCAGTGAGTTGCATCATGCTAGTCATGGTGACACTTTAATTAGTGCTGCTATGTTTCAGCTTCTGGGCTTGATTTAAATCCCGGTCTCAAACTTTGCTTATTTTCTCTGGGTTTATCATTTTCTTCTCACATTTTGAAGACATATTAATAACTAATGCAGGGTTATAGTGTGTTATTGTTTTCATACACACCACACTAACACAGAGACACACTATTTCGGCTCATTACAATACAGAGCCACCAATCTTTATTTATTTATCATTTATAAGCATTTCTCCCCAGGCCTCCACTGAAAATCGGATCTGTGGAACCTAGTCGGACTTTCCCGGTCAACAAATGTTAAATAAATAATATAATATAATATAATATAATATAATATAATATAATATAATATAATATAATATAATATAATATAACTCCATTTGGTTGGCAGAAGAGCTGATCAACTGTGCTGATGTAAGATCACTGTAATAGAGGGGTTGGAGAATATGCCCTTTTTCTACTATTTTGTGAGTTTAGTATTGCTCCATATAAGAAGTACAGCATGGGGAGCAGACCCCCACATGGGGTGCTTCCCTCCTGCAAAAAAAAACAGTATTTTCTGATTTATTGACAGTATTTTGATTTTTGATTATTTTGGATAATATTCAGTGATGCAATATTTTACAGCACTAATTATTTTACACATACCCAACACACACACACACACACACACACACACACACTGTACTCATCCCTTGTTAGACCCATTATAGAGTACAAGGCCCTGTTTGGTATGTACCTAACAAGACATCTGCAACAGCTGGAAAGGATGCAGAAATGCCTCACTAAAATAATCACAGGCCTAAAGCAGATGCCCTATACTGACCGTCTAAAAAAACTCCAGCTATACTCTGTGGCATATCGTCTACTCAGAGGCGATCTCTGCTTAACATACAAGGCCATGTCAAACCCTGAGCTGTTGGGCATGCTCCACTTAAAGAAATCCCAATCCCTCAAAGCCACATGCTACAGGGATCTAAACCTTGTCATCACAATGAACAAAGCATGCTGGAGGGATAGGTTTCTGACCCAGAGACTCCCCATACTCTGGAAAAGACTGCCCATACATGTCAAGCAGAGTGCCTCCTTGGCCCTCTTCAAAAGGAACATTGACGATTGGATGGGAGATAGGAAATTCACCCTGGGGATCACATCAGTCACCCTGCTACACAGGGGTCCAGGGAAGTAAACATTGTGAGAAGAAATATCCAGGGAATTGTTATGGCTAGGCTTGTATAGACCCTAGGGCCGATAGCTTAGTACCAACCTATGAACCTATAAATATATAGGTTCTAAGTCTATAATCTCACAATTCTGAGGTAGAGGGAAAACTCCATTAGCCCAGCACTCCATGATCTTACCTATTTCAAAACCTTATACTCAATTAAACTCTTAGTCAATGAAAATGTGTACTGCATTTCCAATTTGGCTAACGTACACTTCAACAAAAAGGAAAGAGGAGAGGTACCAGATATATAAAACAAAGAACAAAGCAGCAGCCAGTACTTCCCCAATAGTGAAATATATTAGCAGCTTTCATCAACATATCATGTCATATCATAATACATTTCATCAAACTAGTAAGCACCATGCTTGACATCTAAAAGCCGCGGTGGTACAGCGATAGCGTTGTTGCCTCACAACAAGAGGTTCTCCTGTTTGATTCTCGGCTGGAGTGCCTTCTGTGTGGAGTCTGCATGTCCTACCTGCAGTCGAGTGGCCTCTGAAAGACATGCGTGAATGGGCGTGCCTTCGCTGAAGGTTGGGCATCAGGCTGGCAACTCAGCACCATAAAAATCTACTGCCAATCATTAGCAGACTGGAATTCCACTGTGGCGACCCCTAACCAGGAAAAGCCGAAAAGACAAACAACATACTTGACATCTAAATAATAAACTCTACTTGTCACATGCTCTTTCTGCACCTATCACAATACAGTTCTTACACATCAGTAGTGGAATAAACACATTTGTTACAAAAACAGAAAATGTGTGCATATACAAAAAATATACAAGCAACTGTTTACCATCAAGAGGGGAGAGTCTAAGCTCTTACTCGACAGAAGAGAACTATTCTGGTCTCTAGTGCTAGCTGCCAATATTCCACTGGGGTTGAATTAATTCATTTCAATTAAGACTAAGATAAAAAATAAAAGGCTCAAATGGAAATATTTTGTGCTCTGGGTTGTAACAACTGACTCACCGATTCACTTTTTAATACGTTTTTATCTTGTTTTAAAGTTGATGCTTGTCATTGTGCAGACTGATCAGTGACTGTTTTATCCCTTTATATCTGGATTGCTCGAGTCCTGGAATGATGTCATTGATTTGTGGATTTTTGGTTCATACACACACACACACACGCACACCCATGCACATGTACAACTAAGACAAAACCTAATTATGATTATGAAATTGTGGTGCCATAATAGCTGCAATTTTATAGACCCTCAACAGGTAATAGCAATTATCAATTCTTCTACAGGGTGAACACTTGATAAACAGTTGACATACAAATTGTGAATAATGTTTTTGCACACTATCTCTTGAGATGTAATTGTAAGACCTGCCCTGTTGAAGATAGAGAATATAAAAAAACCCAAAATTTTCAAAAGAACGAATAAGTATATTTTCAAGGTTATAGTGCGATGTACTATCTGGTTGAAATCAGTAAGCAACTAAGATTTTTTAAATAAATTACATGAGTTATTAGATGAGGCAAGTGTTAAGGAATCTAATTCTTAAGGCTGGTTTGTAGTGATGCATTCACTTGAAAGACATACCCCGGGATTCATGAACCTTGCACCAGGCGCCAGCATAGCGTCGGCGTTATAACGCCAAATATGGCTGCTGAGCGATTCAGGTATGAATGAATTCCACGTGCACTACCGGCGTGCGCCGGACCGTCTCCGCCCCCGGCGTAGGTATGCAAAACACACTGTGTGCGGTATTGCACCATGCAAATGAGGGCAAATAGCGATCCACGGCGGCGCAGGCGTAAGCGTAAGAACGGCAATGTAAACCAAAAAAAAACGGTTTACATTTACTCAAACATACCGGAGGAGTAACGGAAGGCTGTCAAAGTCAGGTATCATATAGGTGCAATATGCCAATGTGGAAAGGCACCGAGAATGTCCAAAGAAAATATGCACAAAACGTAAAAAATGACATAAATGGCACGTACGTAGAAAGAACAGCAGACCCCTGGGATATGTGCACAGAAGTTGCAAAGCAATGAAATAATATGACAATGTCCTAAAAGAGCAGTATAACGCACATCAGCTGCACAGCCACCACACACCATAGTATGTATGTAAAGCTTCAACCCCAGCGCAATGGTTGTCAAGGAGTGGTGGCGGTGTTCGCCGTAACCATGTATTAGTAGTCAATTTCATGCAAATGAGGCAGATAATAGTGAATCGCAAAACGGGCCGGCGTAAGGATGGAGCAAACGGCGAGCGGTACTACACCGAGGAGTGGCCTACACGAGATACATGTCAACCACAGAGGGTGTGCCACTGTAGGAGGAAGGATATTGGAGGTCAGCAAATCTGGGCTGTACAATGCACATCACAGCATCAGGACTGGCGTGTTAGGAAATAGATGCGCTGAGAGTACAGAATGCGCGTACAGATGCATGTGCACGAGGATGACTACGTTCCCAAACCAGTCATGTGACGGCCTCACCGTCAACAACCACGGATATAGGAAGGTAATGCGGAGAATACGAGGAAATGCGGAAGCAGTGTAAATGGAGCCGTAATGAGCAATCAACACCAATCAATGCAGGAAGGGCAAACACCGGCAGCTGATAACTCTGCATGCAGACTCCTGCATAACGGGAAAGGGGAGGCATATGAGTGCAAAGATAGTAGGGGATGTAGTAGAAATGCAAAAAGCAAAGAACCGAAATAGCACAGCCAAGTACAGAGGTAGCATAACTGCGGCTGCAGATAAAATGCATCATATGCCATGTGCCTGCAGGATGCAGTAATGTAAGATGCAAGGCGAAGGCAATGCAGGCAACTGTAATGTAACACTACAGGCAGTACCGTTGCAGTTGCAACCGTAAAACCACGGAAATAATCCATGGATACGGCTGCACAGACACACCCAATGACATCACCGGGTATACAGCACAACAGTATTAAATGTGAATGCACACAACACACAGCGATTTCCCAAACGCCACACCGTAGGGTGTAAACAGACGGGGAACTTTTAATATGTATATGCTGGGTGCCGCCGTGGCCGTGATGCATAGGTATGTGGCAGAGACAGACGGAGTTGTGGAGGGTGGTGCCGACAACTACCGTAGGCCTCACAGGAGAAGGAGAGTGTTCAGACCAAGGGTGACCTACCAGGGGCTGCGAGACCTGGAGATAGTAGAGCGCTACAGGGTGGACAGGGACACGTTACAGCAAATAGTGGAGCTGTGCCGGCCGCGCCTGAGAACAAGAGACAACAGAGGGTAGCCCATCCCAGTGGACACAAAGGTATGTGTGAGCTTGCGAATACTGGCTACAGGTACCTTTCAAAGGCCCACCGGGGACATAATGGGCATCTCACAGGCATCAGCATCCAGGGTACTACACCAGTTCCTGGATGCCATGTTACCACATGCCCATGAGCACATAAATTTCCCCACATCTCAGGAGGAGTTGGCTAGCAATATGCGCCGCTTCCACCGTGTGGCACAATACCCGGAGGTCCTGGGTGCGATAGACTGTATGCACATAGAAATTAAGTCACCACCCAGGGAGCAGGGTAGATGCTACATAAACCGCAAGGGATACCCCTCCATCAATTGCCAGGTCGTGTGCAATGCGCAGGGCATTATTATGGATGTGTGTGCTGGCAGCCCTGGAAGCTACCACGACTCCCATATCTGGCATGCCTCACAGCTGTATCAGGTATTCGCCAGGGGGGACATCACACAAGGTCACCTTGTGGGGGATGCTGGCTATGCACTGGAGCCGTGGTTGATGACACCCATCAGAAATGCACACACACACATGCAAGAACGCCATAATGAGGCACACGCACAAACGAGAATAATCATAGAGCGTATGTTCGGGATGTTGAAATCACGGTTCTGGTGCATGGATACATCCGGTGGAGCCTTGCAGTACTCTCCAGGCACAAGTGCCCACATATTCATAGTATGTTGTATGCTACACAATATGATTCTGCGGAAACAGCTGCTGCAGGGACATAATGCCGGAGGGCCACCAAGCCCGCCACAACTGCCAGGACAAGCACAGGCACAGGGCGTTCAGCGCCATGGACACACTGAGCCAGCCCCAGTAGGTAGACAGAGGCGTACCCAATATGCCTACGCCCTGGCAAAGAGGGAACGCATAGCACATACGTTGACAGTGTAGGCCCCATGGACTGACACCTCCTGACCTGCACACACAGTAAAATGGACGCCACACAAACATGTCCGCCCGTAATGTGTACCGTATGCGGACGTATGTGTGACTCCAACAAAGGCACCGCCCAAACACTGCACACCCAATAGCCAGCAGAGCATGGAACGCCAACACCTCAACGCACGCCGGTTCTACAGCACACGGCGTAGCCGTATGCTGCCACTATCGCCGCAAGTCGACCACATATGTACTCATGTGCATACACAGATACGGAAATACATATCAGTACACATGTAGAAATATATGTACGCATACACAGATATAAAGTACAACAGGGTAATATGGAACCCAGGGATGCAAGTTCACAGATAAGCAAGACACGTAATCACCACATAGTAAACATAGTGACCGACAACCCGATCATCCTGGAGGGTGGGCAGAGCAGGTAACGCCAGCCATGGAAATGTTAACCTGCATCAATACATATCCGCGTGTCGGGATGGTCACCAGTCCACGGTACAGTAACGGGATATGTGTAGGGTTGCCACCTGTCCCACGTTGTGAGGGACAGTCCCCCTTTGGGCAGTTGTGTCCTGCAAAAACATTGACAAAATGGCAAATGTCTTGAGATTGTAGGACAAAACTATTTCCTATATTTTCTTTATTAGTTGCATAAAACAGTTATTTTGTAGAAGAAACATCTAAATATTATAATAAACAGAATAAGCAACTGTAATGCTACAAGTTTGTATTCTGGCAAAAAAGTGAATTGCTGTTCTTTGTACTGGCCGTGGGTATGTGTTGGCATGCAAAATCTGACGTTTCTACAAAAAATGTCCCACTTTGGGCATTTGAAAAGGTGGCAACCCTAGATATGTGCGTGTCATATCCATAGGATATGAGTGCGGAGATACATGCCGCCACCGGCGATGCCAACGTAGGTATTGTGTTCAACCGTCGGTGCGGCGGAAAGCATACCAGTGAAGTGTACGACATTATGAGGAACGTACCTCATTTGGGGTGTAAAACAGTTCATGTTCCTCGCAGTTCCTCCAAGTTCCACATTGAAAATGTCTGTCAAACATCCATTGTTAGGAATGTATATAAATGACATCCTGGTAAATAGAATGTACTCATAGTAATTCATTAAAGGTTCTTCACTGTAAGTAAATCAGCATATTATCATCAACCTATGACCTACTTAGCTGAAGTTGTCACTATGCCATTACTATGTGTTCCACATTATGCCCATTTGTTTCACATTACTACTGTGTGTGTTCCTCACTCTGGAAATAGAAGGTTGACAGCCATGGCGGCAATATGTGTATGTGTGAGGTGAGGTTGTCGTGTGTTCCGCTGTGTGTGTGTAATGTGTGTGCCAGTGTAAAATGTGTATGTAGATGACATGTCACAGGCGGAGTGTAATAACAGGCGTAGGCATACAGTACAGGAACCATAGGCGTATGTACAGCAGTACCCACAAAGTAGTACTGACATCTCCTCAGTGGCTATGCACGTGGCGACGTAAAAGGATGCAAAGCGGAAATGTCCCAAAGTGTACCACAGGGCCATAGCCATCAGGAGATGCAAAGGACGCATGTACAAACCATGACCGTATGTATGGCGGCCATAAGGTAGACTCCACACGGTCCGTCGGCAGCGTTACACAGCATCAGGCATGTCTGGCGAAAATCTGAATGTGCTATCCGGCACCGATCATGAACACTTACGAATCAGTAAATACCGCGGTGTGTTACACGACCGTGAAGTAAGCAAGCGGCACACGAATAGGAGGCTACCGGTAGCATACAGGCCGCCCAAGTATAGGACCACATTCACCGTAACTATCAGCGACAAAATGCCAATGGATAGTAGGCGCGGACGAACATCCGCAGATATATAACCGATGTGAAGGAGGAATACGTGCAGGAAGCACACATGCAGGCGATACCGACAGCACCACGACATCAACAAAACAAACATTCCCGGAACAACAGACAGGTAACCTGCAGCTCCCAAGCAGTGATGGAGCACACACACAAGCATATCTGGTATGTATAAATGCAAGACTCACACACCGTACCCGTCACCCACATCCGCAGATATACCCCATTGCACATATCAAAGGGATAACAGCTAAAACCGTAGCAAACACATACAGGCAGTCAATGACAGCGGCATACCCACAACAAGCTCATGGGAAACACTAGCAGCGGCTGATGCATCCTTGCATCCGCTGTGTACAGGAAAATAACAGCTATGTTACACATCTGAATGCACAACGCCATCGACAGACGCCGCCAGGACACGGAGACCCACATGTCGAACACAATACCATACCCAACACACACAATCCACGGCTAACACCACAGCGAAATGTACCCGACACCACACATAGCGGATGCAGTCACACAAACATGATACAATACATACCATCCTCACGAAGGTATTGCACATAACCAACGGCCACACGAGGAAAGAACCATGGCCTAGTGCCGACGCGTAACGAACGAAAGGAGGGGGATCACCGGTGATATGCGCATAAGTACACACCGAGGAACAGCTATTGGCCTGATTAACCCACATGCCTCAGGTGACGACGAATATAAGGAAGACTCCCTGGATATTCAAACCGTATGTTCATACCGAACAAACGTGAATACAGAAGGAGAAACAAGGAAATAGAGACGAACGCAGAACCAAAGGCCGGAAAGGTATGTCGAACACGACATGTACTGGTGTGTAACACACGATACATATGACAAATCTCAAAAAAGTGACGGGGGAAGTATCAAGTGGAAACTGGTGTGTCATCAGAACAAAAAACATTTT